>NW_009916844.1:147965-168337 GCF_000696875.1 Nestor notabilis | reverse complement strand
CCTGCTGAGCCCTGAGCCTTCTTTTAACAAAACACTTCTTTGGACTACTTTCCAGCTCCCACAGGTAATTCTTGCACTAGGGTTTTGCCATAAGAAGCTCACAAAGAAAAGATATGTATTTTTTAAATATAACTCTGAAACTTTCCGAAAGTGCCTTTGGTGTATGTCATGAACAGTGCACATGTTTAACCATTCAATTTGAATTCAAACTGAAAATTCTACATTTTCAGTTCTTAGTCAGACATTTGTTCTTTCTGCAAATTGGATGTAGATGTTTGCTCTGACAGATTTAATTTCAATTCCAGAGCATATTTTATATGGATTCTTTTTTTAATTGCATGTTTAAAATAAACACTAACCAGACCAAAACCCCTTAATGCTATTAAGAATTGCCAATGCCATTCTCATGATCTATGTCTGTTACTTTATTTTCAGAATATACTTAACATGATAGTTTTCTGTGGAGATAAGTGATTTTGGGAGCAAAACACAGAAGCAGAGGGGGAGATACATTCTCCTTTTACTTGCTGCCTACCCCTTCACCCACAGTGAGATAAGCTGCCCGTCTTTCTGCTCAAAGGTATATGGCTCAAATGAGGTGGAAAACAGCCCAATCTGGTCGAGCACAGCTTCACCGACATGGATGAGCTCTCAGTGGATACTGATATAGTATCACTCATGCCTCTAGCATGTCCCTTCAGCTAGACTACGAAGGGTCAAGTCAAATTAGAGGTCAGAGATAGTGGCAAGCTCAGCTCCAAATAGGCTTTGCTGCTGGCTTGCAGACCTGCCACCACAGCTTTGGGCTTCTGAGACCTGTGGCCATGGAATTCAGACACTCTGAGGTTATGTCTGGGTCAGTAAAACTGTCTTGCACTTAACATGCTTGGTATCTGCAGGTAGCTGATGTGTTAATTTTACCCCATTGTTTTAATACTTAATAGTGTGTGTGGGCTGTGCTAAAAATAGACCAGAAGAGCTTCTCTGGAGCAGCCAGCCTGGTAGTAGGGGAATTCAGACCTGGTGCAGAGATACTACACTGCCTGTTTTGCGGGTAAAATGGCAAGAGCTCTGTGTTTCAAGTGCAGTACACTTCGCCATCCTTCACTACCAGCCTGGCCGCGTGGTGGGCATGCAGAGCAGTGTCTGGAAGGTGAATGGCCAAGGAAGGGCAAGCAGACATCCCCGCCTGTATACAGTGGGCAGGGGTAGCAGGCAGAGAGTGATTTCCTACTGGTTGAGTAGCAAAGACTTGCTCTAGCTGGTGCTGTTTTCCTCCTGTGATCCAGATCAGTGATATCTGAACAAACTGGGTGGGAAGGGAGCTGCCTGCTCAAAGCAGGCTGGATATACCCTGTAGGGTTAGTGCAATATTTAGCGGTTATTTATCTCTCTGTTTATGTGATGCCCACACAGCCTTGGCTGCATCTGAAAACCCATGGACATGTTTGCATTCAGGCATCATTTCAGGCAGTGAGAGGAGGGACTTCCTTCTTCTCTTGCTTTTGAAAGCCCCCACTCCCAACCACGCCGACTCATCAGGGATGAGATAGGATTCCTATTTGAGTGGTTTCAATCAGTGCCATAATTCACCCCCAGAAATGCAAAGACCCTGAGCTTTCTGTGGGCAGTGAGTTCACACCAGGCACTGTACGAACACAGATAGATGGTCTCAGCCTCAAAGAGCTTTCAGGCAGCAAATAGGCTGTTTCCATCTCTCCTGACATGAGGGTCAGCAAGAGGCCAAGGCATTGCTCACAGGACAAAGAAATCAGAGGTACACAACAGGTGCCTGGCCAGCCCAGGTTACTATCTAAAAATGGCAGTGTTTAGCATTCACTTCCAAGGGATCACAGTTCCATAGGTTACTAAGAACTTTTACAGAAAGTTTTGGATTTATTGCAATAAATAGCATACACGTACCCCCATGATTATTGCTATGAACCTTGGCTTACCCAACAGAGGTAGATTGCTGTATATCGTGTGACAGAATGCAGCTGCACACCCTGCTGTGCTCGAAGCTTTGGCCTTCAGGACTGTTCTGGCCAGCTTACTCAGGTGTCTGTTCATTGCTGCCTGCCCAACTTCTGCTGCCTTCCACCTCTGCTTTGATTACTGAAGAGCTGCTGCAAACAGCACTGTTCAGCCAGCAATGCTTTCGGTGGCTTGTGTTTCAGTCAGCAGATTCTCATCTGAAGCATCTAAGGCTACAAGAATAATTATCTGAAGAAAGATGGAATGTGTAAGAAATAGATGGTTGCTTGTAAACAGAGCACAGGGGCACCTGGCCACCCTATGCCAGTGTTCTGGTGTGCCTCCCACACAGTTTAGTAGGCAGACTTGGTTTACATGCAGATGTCCACAGCGATTCATTTCAACCTGTTTGTACTCACAGCCTCACTGACATCATTTTCCCTGGATGTGTCCGCAGGACCTCTCTCTGCTGTTCCTCTGCCTGTTCTGAGCACTGTTGTACTTTGCCATTGGGATCACCAGCAGTGTGACCAGCAAGTCAAGGGACAGGATTCTCCCCCTCTACTCCACTCCCATGAGACCCCTCATGTGCTGAGCACACATCAAAGCTGGGATAGGAGAAGCTGCTCTCGTGGTTTCTCTCCCTGAGGATTTTCAGTGAATGTGGATCGATTTCTCGTTGGAATTATAACAGATACATGTGTACAAGTGAAAAAAAAATTCATTTCTTTACCCCTGATTGCCAGCTTTGCTGTCTTACATCAGTTCTGCTGCACTACAGATAAAACAAATCTCCTAGAAAATAATTAGCATTTTCAGAGCACTCGTATCTCTAAGGTGTGTAAATAGACTGATTAAGAAATAGTGTAGATCATGGGTGTGTGTGTGTGTGTGTTTGTGTGTGTGTGTTGAGCACACAGAAATGAGAACTCCTGGATTTTGGGGCCAGAGGACCTGCTGAGCCCATAAGTCTCTCTCAGCTTGAGACTTGTTGGGATCCAGCCTTTCCCCCAGGTCAGGGCTCTGGGTGGCCCAGCTGAAGCGTTCTAGCCAGGAACCAAACCTGGTGCTACCTCATGCTGCTCTGCTTAGTTTCAGTGGAAGAGATTTGAATCGCTGATCTCCCCAGTCCTGACATCCTAAGCATGTCACTGCTACATATCACTGAAAACACCTTTTGTGCAAGTCTAATTCTAGGTATATTTATTATTTCAGTTTCTCAGCCTTCAGGTTTGCCCCTCGTGGTGCCCTCCAATCATTTACTGCTCTCCCAGAAACCAGAGCCCGAAAAGTCTAGCAGGTTAAAGAAATGTGTCCTTATTATGAGCAAGATTCGTGGAGAAGGCAGCAAAGAAGCAGGCAGAGGAAAGAGTTTTGTTCAACACTTGAGGTGGCTCATTTTCAGTATACTGTAAAGCTGCTATAGTATAGCCCTGTTAGAAAGTACAAAAGGCTTTCAGATACCTGTTGATGGGTTAAGTTTTGAAAAAGTTCAACCATAGAAGACGTAGATGTACGCAGAGTAAAAATTCAGGGGCAAAAGGAACTACATTTAAACACAAGGAGCCTTAGTTATCTCTGGTCCTTCACCATGGTCCCACTGAATCTTTCTCCTAATATCTTACTGTGGTATCTTCCTAATACACTACTGTGAGGGTGGTTAGGTGCTGCCACAGGTTGCCCAGAGAAGCTGTGGCTGCCCCATTCCTGGCAGTGTTCAAAGCCAGGTTGGACCCTTGGCGCAAGGGTTGGAACTGGATGATCTTTAAGGTCCCTTCCAACCCAAACCATTCTGTGATTTTATGATCTCTGAGCATCTGAGAGGTATCCTAAGAGAGGCTGGAGTCTGGAATGGTCTGGGTACTGTGGTGAGGAGCCAAGTCTGATGTAGGAAGTCCTGCATAAGCAGCATACACTGGGGAACCTCCCAGAGTGGGCATAACTACCTGTGATTACCTGATCTTACTCTTTGGCCTATATATTTAAACATATATATATAATATTAGTTTTTAGCCTATATATTTATTTGTTTTGTTTTGTTGATTGTTTTTTTTTTCCAGAAAAAATCCTCAAAGGGCAAAGCTTTGTGTGCACTAGTGAAGGTTGATGGAAGACATCGATGTTGGTGTGGGCAGCAGCAGCACACAGAGCAGCTCTCGGCATCATCGTGGCAACCCACACAGCTCTGCAGGCAGCCACACTGGCAAGCAGCCCGGGCTGTCACAGCGTGGCTCTGGTGCTTCAGGAGGAAGAAAAGCAAAGCTCATGGAAAGAAAATTTGATTTTGTAATGGCTAGTTTTTCCTTAGAAAAGCTGGAGTGCCAGCAGTGCCATGTGCAAGGTGAGCTGTGATTAGATAAGAAAGACAGCCTTTGAGCTCAAGGAGTTTGTGGCTGGCTGTAGTTCAGTGATTTTAAATAGCTCTTGGGCCCATAAAGCCAGTGCCTCATCTTTTTTTCCACTTGTAGCCTATTTCCCTTTCAGGTTAAAGTTATCTCAAATACTCTTTTTCTTGTCATGGGATTCCACTTCGGGCAAGACTTGTGTAGCCAGGCAAAGGATCAATATATTTTAAATCTCTAATGCTATCTGCTCATGCCCATGCTTTAAGCAGCTGTTGCTGCAGGAAAGACTTGGCTTTCCTCTCTGCAAAAGTAGGGATCAAACACTACTCTACGCCTTTTGCATCACATCCCAGCTAGCCGACCGTCTCTACCTAAATGCCAAGCACAGAGTGATCCATCAAAAATGAGTGAAGGGGAGCTAAAAAGCTTTCAAAAAATACATTTGGAGTCTTGTTTGGCTTATAGGAAAGTCACGAGCCTTGCACAGATGGAAAAAGGGGCTGCACGTGTGAAGCAGGTTGTTCGCTGAGCCCCATTCCCCGGCCGAGTGAACAGAGGTCTTGTTTACCTCCACACCCCTACACTGCTCTTACTGTGCTAGCTCAGTTTCTCCTAAAGGAGGAATTCACCTCCAGAAAATTGAAATTAGAAGAATAATGTTCTGAATCACTGTTGATATCTTTGTACCTGATCCACAGATGTGGTGGGGATTACTGCGAGGTTGCTCCTTTATACAGAACGCTTATTCAAAGAGTTTGATCAATAATTCAGAACACATTCCTCAACTACATATTACTTTCTCAACCATTTCTTGGTGGAATATATTCTGTCACTTATGGATCATTTTGTTACCTTTTAAGTCTAATGTATTTGTAAATGAATGCTGGCTGGTTTTCCTGCAGCCTGTTACACACACATTACAGGACTTCAGGAACCTGGGAAAAACAAGAATGAATAGTCTAAGAAAAATAGATTTGAGATTACTTCATGTGAGCCATATTTTTTAAAATGGCTTGCTTTAAACTAGGAAAGTGGAAATGTAAAGTTGGACCAAATCTATGAAATTTTATGGATGAGAGTGGAGTTGAGACCTCATGTAAATGAGCATCTCTCTTCATATGTTACTGGGCCTCCATCACACTACACAATCTGGCATTACTATCTAGCCAAAGGTTTTTCCAGATATAAAACTTAATTGAAAACCTGTTGTGATAGAATTTATCATGTCTTCAAGATGAGCAATATTGCTGTTGTTTGTGGGTCTTTAGGTTGGAGTTTTTTTTAATTTATTTAGGTATCAGCTAAGCATATGACAAGACTATTAAAAATTAAGAATAATATACTGATTTATTTTAATGAGGCTGCTTCTTTTTAGTAGTCCTTGAAAATTACTCTTAAAATAGTTAAAAAACTTAGATTTCTTATATTTTAAAGTAACTTCTTCCCGGCACCCTCCCAAAGACAGGAATATTAAACAATCTGTTCCACTACTGTAGTCAGCAAATATGTATGTTTTGCATCTAATATATATTAAACTTTAATGCTTCATTAAAAAAATCCAGGAAAGAATTACTTTTTTTTCATATATTAAACCTTTTTAACCAATCACATAGTTTTTCATTCAGTCAACATTTTTGTCTACTTTCCTCACACAGATGCAATCAGTTACATTATTTTAGAGATTGCACCAGTGATTAAGGAAATTATTCTTCTGGACTCTGACAAGTCTATCTCCTAAAGAGGCAGAGATTTGAAAATCTCTTTTCAGTGTGTGACCCTACTTGCCACAGCTGCTACTGAATAATTTTTTTCCCAGTAATAAATATACAGTATTCCCCATGAGCTTGCATGACTTGACTTAAAATAAATTTAACTTCTTTTCTTTTATAGCTGAACTCTCTTACTCTGTAGAAACTTTCTGTTTTCCTTTGTCTTTATCATTTGGTTTTAATGAATCATAGAATCATAGACTGGTTTGAGTTAGAAGGGGCCTTAAAAATCATCTAGTTTCAACCCTACTGTCATGGGCAGGGATGCCTTCCACCAGACCAGGTTGCTCAAAGCGCCGTCCAACCTGGCCTTGGACTCTTCCAGAGATGGGGCAGCCACAGCTCCTCTGGGCAACCTGTGCCAGTGCCTCATCACCCTCATCAGGGAATTTCTTCCTATATCTAATCTAAATCTCCCCTCTGTCAGTTTAAAGCCATTCCTTTTTGTCCTACCCCCACATGCCTTTGTCAAAAGCCCCTCTCCAGATTTCTTGTCAGCCCTTTTAGGTATTGGAATGGTGAATGACAACACAACCTCAAGGCAACGTGAGTGCCTGCATGCTGGGAAAGATGGAGGTACAAAGACCTCTGACGAAGTCCTGGTGAATGGTTCACTCTTAGGTGAGGTTACTTTGTTCTCCCTCTTGCCTGGGAGTGCAAGAAGATAACAGTGCTGCCAGAGCCACACTGTTGGATGAACGTGCCCTTCAAGGAGCAAGACATCTGGTTTTGTGGGAAAAAGTTGTGGGCAAATAATGGCTTTTCCCACAGAGGCAAGGGGCAATGTCTGGAGTGCCTGTGGATATGAACATCACAGCCTCCACAGGCTTGACTGTGGCATGTCTGCCAGCTGGCAGAGTGGGCTGTGCCCTCTGTCCAGAAAGCTAGAGCCTGCCTAGGCAGGGCTGAACCTTCTGGAGTTGCAGCTGAGCTCTCAGTCATGTCATCTCATTCAGTGCTTATTAAATTACCATAATTTAAATGTCAAACCCTTTTGTCAGTGGCAGCAAATTTTTGTGAGCACAGGCTTGACTGTGGCATGTCTGCCAGCTGGCAGAGTGGGCTGTGCCCTCTGTCCAGAAAGCTAGAGCCTGCCTAGGCAGGGCTGAACCTTCTGGAGTTGCAGCTGAGCTCTCAGTCATGTCATCTCATTCAGTGCTTATTAAATTACCATAATTTAAATGTCAAACCCTTTTGTCAGTGGCAGCAAATTTTTGTGAGCACAGGAACAATGGCATGCAGAGCTGGAAAGGACTGTTAGGCTACCAACTCTGGTGCCCCAGGATGGCAGCAATTTATTCCTTTTTATGAACTCATTGAGCTTAAAAGCAGAGATGTCGACTGCACCCACTGCTCCACTTGGAAGACTACTCATGAATCTACAAGCTCTAATGTTTAGGAACTTTCTCCTAATGATGCCACTATACTTTTGAAGAATGTATTTATTCATGGGCAGTTTATCACCATTTGTTCTTATGCCAAAATTATTTTTAGAATAAATGGCTTTTTATCCCTCCCTGATGTTTTCCCCTTGATGTGTTTGTAGAGAGCAATCATGTCCTTTCTGAGCCTTTGCTTATTTAAGGCTAAAGAAACCAGCCTCATTAGGCTGCTCTTGTAAAGGCATCCTCCACTCCCTGAGGAGTGCCTTTCCGCCTGTGTTTCAGCCTGAACGCATCATTCTTCTGATCATTTCATACGGCAGGCTTACCATTGCTGTGAATACCTACTGCCTTTCTTTGCATGATCATTGCACATAACCAGGCTTTCCACCTGGCTTTCACCATTATTTTTGTTCCCAGTTGCCCTTCTCTTTTCCTTTCCCATACAGTATTTTACCTTTCCACTTTGATTAATGCTCATGTTTTCCATCTTTGTGATTCTGGGCACACCCTCCATTCGCAGCCCTGCGCCTTCCAGCCCCTCCTCTTCTGATGTCCTACACTCACTGCCCCATCTCCTTTCTTCATTTTCTTTCCCATTAAAGCTCAGCCATCATCACTAGCACAAGGTCTATAGCTTTTGCACCTTCTATACACTTTACCTGGCATCATTACATACACCGAAAGTTCCACCTCTGCTCAAGGGTGATGTGCACCCCAGAGCTTTTGTCAATATTTCCTCTCAACATTGACCTAAACTCAGTAAAAATTCAAATTATTGTCATCAGCACTGGAATGAGTATGAGGTCTGTGTAAAAAAACCCTTGGGTGAATAATGAATCTATCTGTTCCTTCTTGTGCAGAAGTACTTCTATTCCTGAAATAATCCTGTAATTCTGTGCTGCTGTTTCCTTTTTCTGCTCTCTGTGTTTTTTGTTGAATTCAGATTTGACACATAACAAAATCTGAAATCTCTAAATCCTCCTGAATTTGGAGATCCTATTTTCCAATCTACAAGAATAACCCTGCTTCTGGATGCCCGGAATGAGGCAGAAACTGCTTAAAGACTGGTTTGGTGGTCGCCAGGGAGGTCACTCGGTGGTCCACACTGCTTTTCACTTGTCATCTACTGATGCATCAGGCTACAGTTAGTGGGGCCAAGCGCCTGCAGCTCCATCCTCTCTGCCAGCATCTGTGCTCAGCTCAGTCTGTTACAGGGGGCAGTGATTTTTTCATATATAAACCTACACTAGTTTTAATGAAGTGTCTTTTCCTCCCTTACCGCCATGTTATTATCCATGATTACTGGAAACTCAGGTTGTTCGACTGCTTCTGAAGTGAGAAAGAGTTACAGAGTTGTCTTTGAACCATTTGCTGTGAAAAACAAAACTTGACATATATGCTTGCTGGGCTGAAGACTTCTGCAAGAGGTAATGCCAGCCTTTGCGGAGCACTCCCTGCCTCCTTTTTAATAGTCAGGCTTTGTACTGTGGTACAGCATAACCAATAGGAATTTAAAAGTGCTCCGTATTTTTCATCTGAGAGCTTAGCAGTCGCTTTTTTTGACCTATAGTAACACTGACCACAAGGGTCTTCTTTCCCTTGAAGAAAAGAAAAGGCACTGGATAAATCTTTGATCTCAAAAGGAGAGTAATACTATTTACTTTTCCTGCTAGCTGACATCTTTCAATTATCTTCAACCTTTACTGAACAATATTCTCTCCACCTCTCTTGGCGTTTCCTATCATTTCAGTGTTGCGGTTAGGAGAAATTCCTCTACTGCCTAGAGGCACAAGCTCAGCTTACTGATCAAGATGAACATATTTAGTTAGAAGGTAAATGTGTGGGAAAAAAACCCTAATATTGAGAAAAATGGGTCCCATTGCTCCAGTGCCCTTTCCTAAAAATGTCAATAACTGCACATGAGATCCAGGGACCCCTAGGGGAGCCAAGAAAGTGACACCCAACCAGGGTATACCCCTGCGTTACCTGAGCAGGGACAGGAGCAGGGACAAGGACAGGCTCTGTATCCACCCTAAAGGGCCATCTGGGGAGTACGGTGATGGAAACCTTGTTAGAGAACCAGTTTCCCTTTCTCAATACAGCAGTGTTTTTCAAATACCTGGATTGTGATATGCACAACATACAAGCAGCTGCAATTATAAAAGCAGAACAGAATTTTACTTTTTTTAAGTGACACACATGGTTTAGCATGAAATAAACCCACATATTTGCAAGGAAACAACTGCTGAGTAATATCTGTGAACAGAACATGGGAAGATTTTATTAACATTAGATGTGAAGGGAAGATTATTTGTAGTTGTAAATAATTTTATATTCCTTTAGTCACCATTCTGTACTTGCAATTTTAACACTAGTACCAACGAATACCTTGAACATCATTTTCTCAAAAAACCCAACAGAGCAGGTTGGTTTGTTACAGGGACCCATAAACACTTTATTTCAACTAGTTTACCCAGGTCCAGATATGCTTTCATTAGCCAGATTAGCCTTGTCCTGCTATGAATCTCAGTACTGTCTGTGATGAACAGTTAGACATACAGACCCATTTTCAGAGCTTTTGGGTTTCCTGCCAGTGGAAGACAGGTAGTGTTGGCACATTACACAGAATGACCTCATTTGTCTGGTGGTGTATGGTCACAGTCTGTATTTTAAAGGTTAATTATGTTCTCACTGACTTCAACAGGCTTTGACTTTTGTCTTCAGGAGAGCTGGAGCAGCAAGCTCTAATTCACATAAAATCTTGGTTCCATTGAAGTGAGTAAGATCCAAAATCAGTGAAGCCGGGACTTTCTGGTGTACCTCTGTTGACAAGGTCAAGATTTCATATACTCATCCCACAATGAAGGTCAGGGTGTTTACAGACATTTTTGTCTAGATGCCCGTAACATCTAGATGTCTAGGAACTCCACATGGTTTCATGCATCTTCCCAGGTTAAAGAACTTCTTGATAAGTCCAGAAATCCATAAATGAGCAACATACGAAACTGGAGCATTGCTAAAAAACTTCTGGGAACTACCCAGGCAGCACGTGTGCACATGTGGTGAATGATCTCTTGCCTCTGGGGACAGTCATAGATGTGGCTGACGTTATACTCTTTCCTTTCAAGCTGATTCCAGTAACTCATATGAATTGATAAGGGGGAAGTTACCCTAAGGCAGAACCTATTAAGAACAACACGGTTCATCACTTTATTCAACATGAGTTGACCTTACATGAACCAGTGCAGCATTTTGTTCATTATATTTAGTGCATCCTGTTCTAAAAATATTGCTTGCTAGATGTAAACAGGATTTACGTAGTGTTAGTGGGACTTTATAGGTGCAATGAGGTGGAGTAGAAACAACCGGGCCCTGAAGGTTGTGATCAGCAATATGAAGTTCAACTGAGGGCCAGTTGCTAGTGATGTACCTCAGTGGTGGATATTTGGGCAAATCTTGTTTAGCATCTTTGTTAATGACATGAAGGATAGGGCAGATGCCCAACTCAGCAAGTTTTCAGTCAATACAAAACTGGGAAGAGTGACTAATACACCAGATGGGTGTGCTGCCATCCACAGAGACCATGACAGGCTGAAGAAATAGGCTGAAAAGAAGCTCATGAAGTTTAACAAAGGTAACTGCAAAGTTCTGTATTTAGGGTGGAACAACTCCAGGCACCAGGACAGGCTGGTGGCTGCCCAGCTGGGAAGCAGCTCTGCAGAGAAGGACCTGGGGGTTCTGGTGGACAACAAATCATGCACTAACCAGCAGTGTGCCCTAGTGGCAAAGATGTCCACCACTGTCCTGGGCTGCATTGGGAAGAACATGGCTGGAAGGTTGAGGGAGGGGATCCTGCCGCTCTGCTCAGCACCAGAGAGACACAGCTGGGTACTGGGTCCAGTGCTGGACCCCCCAGTACAGGAGAGACATGGGGTTATTATAGTGACTCCAACAAAGACCCACAAAGATGATGAAGGGACTGGAGGCAGAGAGAGCTGCTACTGCTCAGCCTGGAGAAGAGAAAGCTCAGGAGGATCTTATCCATATACCTGGAGGAGGGGTGCATTAAAGAAGACGGAGTCAGACTGTAGTGGTGCTGACTTCCAGGACAAGAAACAATGGGCACAAATTAAAACACATGAAATTACACCTGAAGACAGGAAAACACTTTTTATTTTTTACTGTGAGTGTGGTCAAACACTGGAGCAGACAGCCCAGGAAGTTGTGGAGTCGCCATCCATGGGATATGCAAAACCCAACTGCACCCACTCCTGTCAACCTGCTGTAGGTGACCCAGTGAAGGAGGGGGCTGGTCAAGATGACCTGCAGAGGTGCCTCCAGCCTCAGCCATTCTATGATTCCAAGAACGGAGCCTTAGTTTTGTGTTATTCTGTTGACTGAAATATTGACCAAAATTTTTGAAACTGATACGAATCCTTGTTTCACAGGCTCATAATGAGGCACTAGTGCTTGACTTTTTATAGTTCCAGAAGTATGCTGACAGCCGTAATCAGTCACAATCTAATGTTCCTTAAATGTACTCCAGAAGAAATTATAAATGCAATGGTCAGGTGAATCCAATAGCAGAAATAAAATCAACTTCAAAGCAAGCCCATGAGTAGAGTGATTACCTTAACCTGGTCCCTGGAAAGAACATGATTTTTTTTTTCTTCTACTTAGTTTACAGCTTTATATAGGTTTAGAGAGAGCCTGGCTGTCAGTTGCATTTCCTCATCCAAAATACATTAGGTTTCACTCCCTGGTATCTGTTACACTCTGTGAAAAGGAAGAGAGTCTTTCACCTTTGTCTTTGAATGCACCTATGTCACTGCTGAAAAAACCCAAACCAACACACCAAAAGTACCTGAATTTGTTTGTCTGCCATAATTCTCATGCTCTCATTACTGCATTTCTTTATCAGGTTTCCCCAGGTCATGAGCATTCAAAATGTCATTGAATTACTAGAGCATTGCTGACTATCATGCATTGAGCAGAACTTCTGTTCTTCAAAGCAAGGCGTGATGGGCTGACCATGGCTGGATGCCAGGTATCCCCCAAAGTGGCTCTATTATTCTCCTCAGCTGGACAAGGGACATCACTCACCAGCTACCATCATGGGCAAAACAGACTTAACTTGGGGAAATCAGTTTAATTTTACCAATCAAATCCAAACGAGTAGGATAATGAGAAATAAACCCAAATATAAATACATCTTCCCTGTACGCCTTGGCCTTGGCCGGTGCTGGGTCCATCTTGGAGCTGGCTGGCATTGGCTCCATTGGACATGGGGGTAGCTTCTAGCAGCTTCTCACAGAAGTCACCCGTGTAACACCACCCATACCCCTACTACCAAAATCTTGACACACAAATAAAATCCAGTGAGAGATATATTTATCTTTTGCTTTTACATGCCATTAATATTTGGAATTTACCCTGACGCCATCAGAGTTTTGCATGCTCACTATCAGGTTAAAAATGGATTAGATGTTGATTTTGGTAATGCAAATTGTGAAGAGGGCACCCTGTCGCTGGTCAGAAAGTTCATCTTCTTGTCACTTTGTATGTTAAATAAGATTATGGGCAATTACTCACTTTCATAGCTGACTGGATTCAATATTTCAGAAGCTAAAATAAAATAGTCTCTGTTCTACTGACCCCAAGGTTGTCAATTCCTTATCTAACTGCCAATACCTTATGGAGTATGGCAACAATGCCTGAAAAATTAATTGGTGTTCAATCTTTCTGTTTTCTGCAGTAAAATATCTGAAATAATCACTTTCCTGGGCAGGCAGAAAGGACACTTTTTTGTTTGTTTGAATTTGTCTGCACTGGAGCACTGATTTGCTCTGGTCTTTGGGAAATGGGTCACAAGGGACAGAGTTCACTCTGTGAGACAGGAGTTGTAAAGACTTGGGGTTTTAGTGTGTGTCTGAGGGAGTGAATTGTGCTTGCTCTAGTATGTATGTGCTCCTACAGAAAAGGGTTTACAATGTTATGGACAATTAATGGTGTGAATTTCATTCACCAAAACTGCATGGTCATCAGCATAATTTGAGCAGATAAGTGGACAAGTGTTTAATGTTATTGACAGAGACTTAGAGCCATTACTAAGATGAACTCTGTGTGCCACAGATTACTGCATAACACACTGCAGACACTTAGCCCAGGAAATCCACTCTGACACAAAAGGGATCTGGCCACTACACTAGTTTTAATGAGCTTCATTGATGAAAAGTGTCAAGATGGCTTTAGTGGCCTCCGTTAAGCAAGAGTCTTAACTATTGAAGGTAAATAAAGTCATCCTTCAAATTTTAAAGCTTCTACATGCACATTATTCATTAGCATTTCTGCTCTTATGGAAAAAAATGTGCTTCCAGGTGAATTGTCAGAACAATTTATTGGCAGTCATACTTATTTTAATTGTTTTCAGTTGTTTTTAGGATGGCAACCCTGAAACATTTCTGGTTCAGCTGGAGGTTCCATAGAAATTTCCTACACATAGCTGACATTAATGGTGTATCTGAACTTTTCTTCCTCACCTTTCACAGATTCCAGAGAAACTACAGGGGCTGCCTTACAGTCTGCTCTTCCCACACTTTGAAAACCCTGGGCTAGATAATACATATAATCATGCAAGACCCTGAATACCCCTGCATTATTTTGTGCTTGAACAGGAATAACTAATTTTTAAACTTCCCATTTTACACATGACCTCATTGCACCTTGCTTCACCGAGGAGCATTGCCCAAACCCTACAGAGCAGGCACTCAGATTTATGCCACTGAGAGGAGGCAGGTGCTTGGCCACTCCACCACTTGAACCCCCAGGGTTAGTGCCTCTGAGTGCAGGAGGAGCTCTTGATGTAGAGGATGTGATCCAGAGAAATCAGATGTTAAGAAGAGAACCAAGTTTTCTGCCAAAGAGCCAGACAGTAATCATTCTTTTCATAGAAAATGCTGAAGTCAAAGTACTGTTGTGCATCCTATACCCTGCCCTCCTCTGTCAAGGTTCGCTGGTTAAAGCCCATGTGACCCATTGGAGGTGCAGATTAAATTCCCTTTTACATCCATGCAGCCCAAGTAAATGTCCTTCCAGGTTGTTGGCGGGATGGGGCCCTCAGTGACTCTCCTACAGCTCTTTTACTAGGCACACTACACAGAAGTCCATTGGCTGTGGAAGAATATGTGACTTTAAGCCTAACATGATTAGGCGTCTGTAGGAAGGGAAGATGTGAACTCTACACCCCTTTGCATTGAAACATTATGTATTTTGTCCAAACATCTTTAACACACCCTATTCTCTAAGATTATCATTCTCAATTCCATTTGTGTTCTTTTTCCTTTTTTTATCTCCAACTTGCAGCTTCAGCAAGAGAAACAGAGAATATTTCTAGGCCTGACCCCACAGAAAAGAAGGGTCTGAGGTTCCTCATGCAAAACCAGTATCCAGGTGTCTCAGGCAAGTGCACAGCTATGAAAGACAAGAAGAAATTCCCTCTTTGCCTCTGCTTTAAAAAGGCTACCAGCTCTGGCTGCATTTTTGGTTAGCCTGGTGCACAAGGCACAGACCTACCCTTTCTGTGAGCAGGGCACGAGCAGTGCTGAGCAGTGCTGGGATGCTGGGGCTGTCTTAGCCATGGGAAGCCCATCAGAGGCAGCTCAGTGTACTCCGAGCTGAGGAAGTCCATGGTCCTCACACATCTGATGACACTGGGGGTACCACAGGTACTGTCATACCAGGCTGGAGGCGCTGAATGTGCAGGAAAATGTGTGAGCGTCCTGTAGCGAGCAATCATATGAGTGTGCTTCTTGGGTAAAGACCGTCTTCTTGGAACTTGTGATTTTAAAAGAAGTGCAATTTAGACATGGAACAATTGATATCTCTTTCTATTCTTTCACTTTGTCATATTTAGCAACAGCAACAACAGAACTGCTATGCATTTGTAAACAGGCATGAGTTAGACAGTTTACCTGTGATTCTGAAACAAAGTCTCTAAAGAAGCTCTTCAAAGAGGCATCAACAGGACATTTTAAAGGTTTTCAGAGTGAGGATGAAAACATTCCTCTTAGGAATTGGGTGGATTTAAGAAATGTATGAAATCTTTTATTCAGAAGGAATATAAATTCTATAACCAGCTTTTTTGGATTTGGATCCAAATCCAAAAATCAATGACAATACAGAAAATGCAGCAGCTCAGCCCTGTTTAGTCACCCTGAAAGACGCACTGTCTTCTCATTAGGGAATGAGTTCTAAATGCAAAGGGGGAATTAGAAAACAATTTTTTCCTGCAAAGACTTCAAACACTCAGGGAGATGTTTTGCAGCTGCATGCAATGCAGGACAGACAACATACATCCACTTTCGGGCTGCTCATATATGAGCACAATGGCAAAACTTTCTGCAGCCACCCAGTCTCAGGCTGCAAAAGCTTGTTTTAATCAAGGCTTGTTCCAGGTATGCTTCTCTGGTGCACACCACTGCCAAATTAGTAAACATCTCACCATTCAGAAGTGTGTTTGGTGCTGAAATGTTCCGGCTGAGTTCAGGCGCTGAGGGGTGAGGCGCACATCGGCGCACTGGTCAGCTTATGAGTTGCTTGTAAGGGAAAGCGGTATGCCTGGGATGTAGGGTATATGTACTGTGTCCTCACCTTGGCTGTGCAGAGCAGTCACAGGGGTAACCTTCCGAAAACTCATGCTTGGCTTATTGAAGAGGTAAGAGAAATAAAAGTAATGAAAGAACATCCACCACTCAAGAAATACAAACAGTAAATATGTGAAATTAGAAAAGCAGCATGTGTTGGGAAGAAATGCTGATGGTCCAAAGTTTGCTTTCGTTCCAAAGGGAAAAGAAAGCCAGTAAAAAAAATACAATGAACACAATTTAAGAAAACAATTTAAAATGGCAAACTGAAAATGCTAATTAAGAAAGAAACATTTCAACATCTGAAACAAAATGTTCAAGTAAATGTCATTGTGAGTGGAAATGTTTATGTTTGAACTGTCACTTTGAAATCAACATTGTCCTACAAAAAAATCTCATTTGAATTATCCCACACTTTCCCCATAAGATGAAACTTTGTCTTCATTCTGCTTCTGTGTTTCCATGCCTTCACCATGCAGCCTGGCAGAGAGCATTGGCTATTGCAGCAGAGTGTCAGAGTTATCCCAGCCCCCCTGGTCCAGGCAGTGGTATGCGGACCCTGGGCACTCTCGTCTCCAGTTTGGCACCTCCTTC
The DNA here is from genome assembly GCF_000696875.1 of Nestor notabilis. Classification (NCBI taxonomy): domain Eukaryota; kingdom Metazoa; phylum Chordata; class Aves; order Psittaciformes; family Psittacidae; genus Nestor; species Nestor notabilis. The sequence goes on along the minus strand of NW_009916844.1, from coordinate 151,628 downwards.
ATGGCCCAGAGGTGACTCCCCAGTGTCTGGCATCTGGAATTTGGAAAAATTGGTCTAGTTAGCTGAATTATGGAGACAGCCATGGGATTTCAACTCTGCTTTGGTTTGGTGACTTTTCATTCAGACACCAAAATATGTAGAAGTGTGTAAACACGTGCCTGTGGGTGTGCTGGAGTGTGTGCACATGTTTAATTGTGTAACCAGGCATATAACAGCCAATAGACTGATTTTCGCAGACATCGCCTTGGAAGTGCCATGGTTTCTTGCTCTTTGAACTATTTAAGCTATTAGCTGCTGCACAGCCTCATATTTATCTTTTTTGTTTTTCTCAGGACTGTGATTGAAACAGAGGAGCCTGAACTTTTCAGGGAATGTGTTTTGATGGAACTGTTTGTCGGGGAGAGTTTCATGACTAACTTAATCTTAGCTGCTGGAGAGATAGGTCCAAGCTCCACAATTTACAGCACTGCCAGTTTGGACATTGGTCTCATTCCACCGCAGCAGCCTGCCTGCAATCTGACCCCTTTAAAAGCTGGTTGTTCAGGAAGACAAAGAGGCAAGGGGTTAGTGCACAAGTATTTTCCACCTGACAAGAACTGTTGTGGTGGATTAAGGAGAAAAGAAAAATCACTTCGTTTTGTTTTGCCAGGAAATTCAAATGCTTTAAGATTTAGTGTAACACAGGATCTGCTTAAGTGGTAATTGTTCTTTGTTTCAGACTACATCAATTTACAACTGGAACACTATGGCTGTCACTGAAAATGTTTTGTAAATTTATTTACAAGCTGCAGGGAAGTGAAGAAGCACACAGACTACATTTTAAATACAAATTGCTTCAAGGTACAATTTGCTCAAATTGCTGTAATGTGCATTATGAATTTAATTTTAGTACATTTCTGCTATATAATAATCTCATTTGAAAGTATAAATGCAAATTAAATTTAAATAACCTATAATTTTTATGTGATGTGATGTTTCATAAATATTTACTATGGGCGTCTTATTATTGAATCAACTAGTCCTTAAACTGTGTAGATAGTAATAAAGGCAAAGTCATCTCTTACTTGTATGTATTAAACTTGTAATCGACAGTATCTGTTTGTTCTTCAGCTCAGCTGTCTAAAAAGAGATAATCACGGCAGCATCTGAGTGCCTCACAGTCTTTAATACATTTATCTTTCTGCTTTTCTCTGCGATAGGGAAGTGCTTTTATCATCATTGCGCTAACTGGGAAAGGAGGCAGAGGCAGACAGCATTTAGGATCACCTAGGTGCCCAACAATCATGGGAATCGATGGCAGTTAGCGCTGAAATGTGCGTGAGGAGCTGTGTCCAGGTATCCGTAAAGGTATAACAGATAAACAAGGAGAGGGATGAGACAAATTGCCATTGATCCTAAGAGTCGCTGGAGGCTTGGACAGTCTCAGATCTGACATGCTGACTGCCCAGATCCCCACAAAGTGAGGAAACAAGGGATCCAGACTCCCTGTCTTCTGTTCCCCAGGCAGGTGCTCTGATAGCTGACTGCTGTGCAAAGCCCTGCCTGTCGCAGCACCCAGCTGTGCCTGGTATGTGCATCACTTCCCTCTACTCATCCAAATAGACAGCAAGCAGGTCCAGGGATTTCAGAGGATGGGAATGTGCAAGTGAGTTTTAAACAAGTGGGATAAGAGTTAATAGATTTTAATTGCATAACCAAGTGACACTCCAGGACAGTCCACAGGACAATGAACCACCAAGGTGCAGGTGCTACGGCTCTTCCCCAGCCAGGGGGGAGTGGTGGGACCTGTGTCTCCTTTGGCCCTGAGACAGGCACCATCAGATGGGCACTGAACTGCACTATTGCCTGCAAACACATCAAGTAAAGAGTGCAAAGCAGGTCTAAGTCAAAAACTGAAAGAAGTTTTTGCTTGTAAAAAATCTCTCCATGCAAGGAAAATAAACTTCAAGGCTAAGGAAGGATAGTAATGACTAATGTAGGTTTTAAAATATGCTTCTCTCCTTTACTGAAAAAGAAATTAAAGAAACAAGCATTGTAGTAGCACTGTTTATACTGCAAAGTAGTAACTCAGCCACCCTGGGTTACCTGCTTTCATTGCGTATGTGCTAAGTTATGCTTTTCACTAATCATAATATAAAGCTCTTGATAGGATCTTAAATGGAAGGTCAAATTTGATGTAGCGCCTTCTAAATAAATGAAATGACTTTGACTGGGTAAACATTTAACCTGTAATTGAACAACAAAATGGAATAATAAAATGATAAATCTGATACTATAAACAAAATAACAAATGTTTCCATAACAGCTGATTTAGCAGACTGGTGTTATCTTTCTTCTCTGCAAAGGGAGGGCACAGCTTCTTCTAACCTCCTGCCAGTTCCAGCAATGCACCCATGTAGCACTTACAGAAGATTTACCTTACAGAGGATGCTTGCAAAAAAAGGCACAGTTTGTACAAAATTGTGGGTGTTTTTCTAAACTTAATGCTGACTTTTCAGAAATGACTGGTACCTTTCCTGGATTTTGTGGCCAGAAAGACTTCTCTATCTCTCGCTTTAAAACATTATTGTATCAGGACACATGTTCTCCTTGGGAAACCTGATATTTTATAACAAATCTTCAGGTTTTTTTTTTTTCTTCTTTCTTGTGCTGTATTCCCACTGCAAATCTATGGGTGGAATTAAAGCTGAATAAAGAGAGAGTAATGAAGTCAACTGACCAGGTTTAAAAACACTAACAAAAAGCCCCATGAACAACCCCCCAACTTCTGCTAATTTGTCGGACAGAAATCCTTTGTTTTGCCTGCTGAGAAACTGAATCATATCTGTTAATCATAGAAACATTGAATGGTTTGGGTGGGAAGGGACCTTAAAGATCATCCAGTTCCAACCTCTGCCATGGGCAGGGACATCTTCCACTACAGCAGGTTACTCCAAGTCCTGTACAACCTGGCCTTGAACACTGCCAGGGATGCGGCAGCCAGTTTCTCTGGGCAACATGTGCAGCACCCTCACAGGGAAGAACCTGTGCAACCTCAGCACCCTCACAGGGAAGAACTTCTTCCTAAGCTCTGATCTAAATCTCCCCTCTTTTGCTAAAGGCACCTGCAGGCCAGGAGCAAAGAAAGAGGATATTTTCTATATCCGTGGATCCCCCAGGAGAGTGCTGCTGGCCTGGCCTCTTGCTGAAGGGCCACAATGAGCCCATCCTCTTCGCTATCTCCCAAAGCAGCAGCAAGCAACCGGCGCCCAGGGTTTGTGTGCAATAGTGCGCTGCAGCTGGCATGAGTGCTTGATTAGCATTAATTGTAAGAGAAACAATGGGGTGACAAATGGTATGTGGCACTGGACAAGCAGCCTGGTCTCCTTTGCTCAGATAATGGTTGTGTTTGTGTAAGTAGGCAGCTTAATGTAAATAAATAACCAAGTGCTCGGAAGTCCTGAAGGAGAAATCATCCAAGAAGGTTCTGGGTGTGAAAAATACCCGTTCTTGGCAACAAAAATGGAGGTGAAGAGAAAGGCTGGATGAAGACAGGTTGGGGGGCTTTGTCCAACCAGCCCAGTGACTAGCAATTGCTGCCCAAAGCATCCAGCTGCAGGAGCTTCCTGAACAGACTTTCTCATTTGGGGTGTAAAGTTCTATTTGCAGGGATTATTTCAAAGA
>NW_009916844.1:67783-147934 GCF_000696875.1 Nestor notabilis | reverse complement strand
CTGAAATGTGACATTCATTCAATCAAATTATTGCAGCAGGTGTTAAGAGCTACCTAGGGCATTTCATTAGTGTCTCTGAAGAGAAAAAAAAAATGAGAAAAATGTCAAATGACTTTTTTCTTTCCCCAGACATGGAAAACATGTCTGTTTTCCATGGAACAGACATGGAAATTTGGTTCCATGTCATCATAGGCACAATGTGTCTTTAAATAATACACAGCCATGCCAGAATAATTAATGACATACTTTTCAGGATTTTGGTTAAAAGGGCCATGTTTTCCCTCACATGGAGTTGGAGGCTGAGATTTATTGCCCCAGATATCCCTTCTGCAGAAAGCTGAGGAGAATTAGAAGTGGTCACTTCTTTTGCTAGTGGATTTCTTTCAATTTTGCAACACTGCTTTGAGGTATTAAGAAAGTGAGTGTTTGAACACGACCAACATGTACTGAGTGATTTCATTGAGCAGTGCCTCTTTCAGAACCCAAAGATCTAACTGCATTTGCCTTGATTGACTTGACCCAGTAACCATGGCTCTGCCATAGTATAGCCCTCACTGCTGTGGTGCAAAGACAAGACAGGAGCTCTGCTACCAGCACTGAAACTCCCTTGTCTTCTGGGAAAGGAATGAAAGCAATAATGGAACTAACATAAAACATCAGCTTGGTGGACAGGCAGGGTTTAAGGAATGTAGTTTAATTCTGGTTCAGATGTCATAATAAGCCTTGTCTGTGGAAAATATATTCCCTGAAAAACATCAGTGTAAATGCAGCCCCTGCTATGCTGCGCTCCTGCCTATGTGGAAGGGAAGTCAGAGTCCTTCTATGAAGGGGAGCTGCCAATACCCATCTCCCCTGAACCCAGAAAACATTTCCCTCGTTATTTCTCTATGACAATGTTTGTTTACCTTCTGGTTGATGCTCAGGGATGGTTTTTTTCATTTCATTTCTTTAATACATTCAAAGCACTTTCCTATCTATAGTCTCCATCCAAATCTACTCTTAGCTTTGACCCTATGAGGCTGTTCAAACCTCATTAAACAAGCTATCCTTCCTGTGTGAAGCAATTCATTTTGGTTTTCAAATCATTCTAAATAGTGTTAAAGCAGCATGAGCTGCAGTAGTGTATTGCATGGCACTGCTCAGATTTCTGTTGCAAACCATATGCTTTAGTGTTACAGCCCAGTAAAAACCCAGCTCTGTGTGAAGCACACCAAGTCTTTACTATTATATTTATTGGATTGACAGTATCCAGTGCTGGATAAGCAAGGTGACTCCAGAATTTGAAATTTCTTGTCAGTGATCTGGATTATTGCCCTCAGGACTTTGGGAGTATTTCAAGAAAAGCTTGACAAATAAGCTCTCAACGACTCATGCCATAGGGTCATAGTTTATTTAATCTGGTCTATCTTTGAATGGCATGGCATGAGGGCCTTCCCATGCCCCTAATCTCACCCATGTATTCCCCAGCTCTTACTTGGAGCTGGCTGTGGCGTGGGGGCTGTCCTCAGGTGAGCTGAGGAGTTTGCATGACCTCCTGAAAACCTGATGGGTTGCAAGGTTAGTTCTCAGCCCAATTGGCACCTAGCCACTGAGGCTGAGCCTGACACACCAGCACTTAGCAATAGAGAATGAAGGTGGTATTGATAGGAGGTGCCCCAAGGACAAGGTACTGTTCCACAGCTTTGGATGCTGGTCCCTGGCCTGGCTCTGGGTGGAGCTTGAACACTTGTCTCCTTTCATACAATCTCCATCCCTGCTAGAACAAGAGGTGATTCTTCTGGGAAAGCATCATAAAATCAGCTTTAAATTAAGTGCCCAGAAAATGGCATGAAGGCATGTATAATAATGCAATGCACTATGTGTATATATATACACACACAGTGTATAATAGACCTTCCTTATGAATTGGTCATGGTCCAGTATAAACTTAAAGATAGTTCTGTCAATGTCCCACAAAATTTTGAGACAGCTATTCATGTTTAAACATAACAGATTTGTACCCACACAGGGGAGCTTATTGCTCAGGGAGTCCATTGTTATGTGACTTTTCCTACTATTTCTCCTTTTATTCCTAATATTATTTCATATTGTGTTTTCTTGTGCATTGTTAGACTTCCTACTTCTGTAGTTCCATCTCTTTGGAGAAACTGTCTTCTGGTACAGCTCACACTTTTCTGTGCCAGCACCTTCAGCTGTATGGCATTGCTGTCATAACTGTGCTGGGTCCTTCCACTTTTGCTAAAATAGTGTTCTTTTGCCTGCCCCTTCTGCATGTTAATTGACATTTTCCAGTGCTCTTGCAGGCAGATAACTATCCTCACATTTGGCCTCTTCTTTCACAGAGAAAAAGTCTTTTTTTGGAATTGTCACCTATGTGGTTTGGATGAGCCTTAAATTGGCAGGTGAGGACAGAAAATTGCCGAATGCTGCAGAGGTAAGAAGAACAAGGCAGCAAAGTCTGGATGATTAGTGGGTTTCTGATAAAACTCTAGATGGGCAGTCAGGAGCTCAGGCCCTTCACAAGGAGGACAAGGGACATGGAGGCTGAGGAAACAATCTTAATTTTCTTTGATGTTGTGGCTATGCTGTGCCCACGCTACAACTTATAAATCATGCCCAAGTCTTCAGAAAACTACTTCACTCCTTGAAAGGCAGGTTTTCCAAACTTACAGTCATGGTGGCAGCCCTTGTCTGAACTTTTTCTGGTTTGCTGACATTTTTCACAGTTTAATATCAGAATTGACCTTATAAAGACTTCTTATGATAATAGAATTCCCCTCTACTCTTGTGTTCTGTTTATTATTCTAACAGGGGAGGCCGCATGTCACACTGGGAGCTGTAAACATTGTTCGAGCAAGCCATGATCACCAAGCTCTCCACCTTGTTTTACATAGCTGACTTGCCCTTGTGCTTTTGCCAGAAATAATTTTGCTTTCTTTGCCATTGCTAAAACACTGAAGAAAATTGATGCAACATCAAGTTTCTGCAGTAAAAGTAAAACTTACGTTTCTCAGTGATTTTGCATTTAAAATGACTGCCAGATGGATGTTTTGAAATGCATTTAGTAGCTGATGCAATGATTTGAATATAATAAATACAGTTTAAGGTGATTTAATAAAATATCTAATGAAATACAGCAACATCAATAATAAAATATTACAAAAAAAGTGTTTATATTTTTGTTTAATTCAACTGTTTTTTTATCAAAGGTTAATAAACCCAACCCAAATCAATTGCAGATTACTATTAGTAATTAAATTAATAAAACATTAACCTCAACAAATAAAAGTGATAATAATTATTATTAACACCTGCAGCACACAGCCCCACATCCCCCTTACTTGCACGTGATCCTTCACAGTTCCTGCTGTCTGCATCCTATGCCAGGGCAGCCTCAGGAGCTGCACTTCAATGTGCCTGGCCAAGTAAGGGGAGGATGAGTTTCCCTTTCAGATATGGTCAGGTAGTGGAACTGGATTTGAAAAGCTATTTCTGTGTCTGGTGTGTGTGAAGCCTGGTCAGAGATCTGAGCTGTGAGGTGTGGAACTGCATTGGAAAGGTTCTGTCATTGATAAACCTGTCCTAGAAATTCCATTGCAAAGTCTGAATTCCAGATTTCCTATCAAGTTCCTGGTTATTTATTTGTACAGGTAAATACACACGTACCCACAGCTGATCCTCAAAGGAAGGATAAGCACATCCCTAGCAGCTAAGCAGTGTGAGAGGATTCATGTGCAGCCTGCCTGGAGAAGGAATGCGGAGCACATGTGCAAAATGACCTGAAGCGAGCAAGCTGTCATGGTGTTTATGGAAGCTGTGTGCTCTGCCTTACAACAAGTCCCGGTGGAGGAATGAGTCTCTGATGGACCTCTTCAGGGAAACACTAGAGACATTCATGTGAACTAAGCTAGCTAAATGAATCACAGAAGCGCTGCTTAAGAAGGGGAAACAGAAACATGCATCCTCTCTTCCATTAAGCAGGTGTAATTTAATGGACTGGAGACTCTGTCCCTTTCTGCACTCATAGTACCATCAAAGTACAAACAGTTACCATTTATTATTGTATTACAGTGCAAAGATACTCAACCTCCCTGTGCAGGGGCTGTGGAGATGCAGACAGCTGGCTCAGTTCCTTCTTACCCTTGTCCTTCAGACCCAGTAGAGCACAGGTGTGCCGTAGTGACTGTAAAGTAGTGTCGTCCTTTCCGTGGTGTGGTCTCCTTTCAGCTCCATTCTCAGCACAGACTAATTTGTCCTGAAGCTGTGCACAGTGTGGACCTCAGGGGTCAATGATCCAAGGTATCATCCGTGCCATGCTGCATCGCATGATGCATCCAGGCAGCATCAAGCAGGTGACACAACCTGCCTGCCTGCAGTCACAGACGCAGCCAGGGAACGTGGCCCAAGCTTGCTTCATTATCTCAGATAGGCAAGACACTGGTGTCCTGGGCTCTCTGTAGCTCTCTCTTGAGTTGATGCTTTTGCCTTGGAACTGGGGCACGTGGGATGCCTGACTCCTTCCAGCCTGCATTATGGTTGACAGAAAATGTTGCTAGGTCAAAAGATGCTGAGCTCAGATTTGGCACTTTGATTTTACTCTCACAGCTGTTGGAAGAGAGGCTGAGGGGATACCCTTGATGCCACAAACAGCCTCAGAGAGGACCCACCCTGGGGTCAAGTGGACCCAGGGTACCTTGGTGGGTTTACAACTGTGAAACTGCCACAGGACCAGCGGCACTAGCTTCACAGTGTCCTGGGGTCCTTTTATTGAAGACCATAATGATAATGCACTGTAAATATCAAAGTGGGATATTTTCCATTTTCATTCTGAAAGTCTGTTCCTTGCTGCAGCTAATTAGGTGTCCTGACACAGGGTTTGGTCAGGGCTACATGCAAGGAAGTCACTGCTGTCACCTCCACATCCAGGCAGGCACACTTCAGACACAGCTCACAGCAGAACTGTCCTGCTGGTGACAAGCTCCCTAATAAGCTTCTGACACCAATTCCATACGAGCATCCCCTATTTTGTTGTCCAACTGCCTGCAGCCTGGGATCCAGGCACCTTCCAGAGGTGGGGGGCCGTGGAGCAAATGGCTTTCTTAGGGGCTAAATGATGCATGCAGTGCCTTATAGATTGTGGTGCCAGGCGTGGCCAGGATGGTCATTCTGGATGTGAAAGGACACTGTGTACATCATCATCAGGGTTAAGGTGAAAAATAATATGCAGGTTTGGAAGCCTAAGCTGGAATATCTGCTTTCCAGCCTCTCAATGCCCTGACAGCTGGGTGCTTCCTGGGGAGGAACGGCTGGTAATTAGATGTTAGGTAACATTTGGGGGAGTTTGTTTTTCAGATTTTTTTAAACTACTGCAGTTAAAAATAAATAAATACTGAAGGGCAATTTTAGCAGCGTGATTCTAATTTGTTTAATCAGATTATGTTGTTTTCTTCTCTGCTGCCTTCTAATTCGGATATATGAAAATGAAATTAATATTAAATTCTCATATTTATTCAGACTTAATGAGATGACTGGAATGGCTTGCTGGAACATAGTTGTCTTTTAAAGGTGGCTAAATATTACATCCTGAAAGTTGTATTTCACAAGGACTTTATCATCATCTGAAGTTTAGGAAAATGACCCAAAAGATCACTTTTGTTCCTAATCATTTCAGAATCATGACATCAGCAGTTAATACAGGCACATATTAAATAAGATTTAACAGGATTAAAGTTCAATATAAGGAGCAGAGGTTGTTGTTTTGTTTTGGTCTTACTTTTTTTTTTTTTTTTTATTAAATTGCTGCTACATATCACAGCAAAGAAGGAAAAAAACCTTGCTTCCCTCAGGCCTTGGCTGCAGGTGACATACACAGAAGGAGTTCAGTCTGTCCATACGACCAACTCCCTGTCCTGTCCCAGCCCATCCCTGCCCCAGGCTGCGGCAGCTCTCCTATCCTGCTTGCAGCCTGACCTGTTCTCCCAGCAATGTCACTGGTCTAGTGGAAGGTGTCCATGCGTGGTGCAGGGGTTTTGGCACTAGATGAGCTTTAAGATCCCTTCCAACCCAAACCATTCTGTGATTGTATGATTCTGTTTTACATGGAGCAGTTCCAGGTCTGGAGGGCAGAGAGCAGGACTCCCTCCTCCTGAGCAAGCATCGTCCTCATTGAGCTGCAGAGGGTCGTGCTGCCTTACTCGCATTGACCACACGAGTTATCAAGCTCCTGAAGCACCAGGACCTTGACCTGTCTGTTGCATAATCCTTGTCTCCATCAACCCCTTTTGCAACCTGGCACAGGTCTGGAGTGCTGAGAGAGAACATTTAAATGCTTTAAGGATGTAATTATCTTCAAGGTGGCTTTTGTGTTGGACACAAGAGTTTTCTATTTTCTTTCTCCAGATTGAAACCTGAGTGTCTGGCAAGGCAAAGCTTTGCAGTGGAAATTCTTATTCCTGGAAGTTGGACAAAACAGAGAGAAGGGGAAAGTCATTAAAGCAGTTTGCACATTGCAAAATTGAAGTGTACCTGCTGGTAACAACTGTGTTTGAATTTGGCCAACTGATTCAGACTAAGTGATAACCAAATTATACCTGCTTCAGGCTGTTGCAAATTCTGCTAGTAGGGGGTAGGCTGGAATGGATTATCTTATATCCCTTTTTGTGTGCATCATTAGAAGGTCTGAGTTCTCCAGTGCTGATTTCATCTCTCTGCAATGCAGCCTGGAAATAGGGAGAGAAAGGTGCTGTGTTTTCTTCAAATGATTCACTCTGCTGTAACATTTTCTTATCTCTTGTTCTTGTGTGTTTAACACTGGCAATACACAGCCATAAACAGCAGGTTTATAGCTGCAATCAAACAGATTCTTCCCGCTGGAAAAAAATATTCCAAAACTTCAAGGGTTGAGCACTGCCCTCCCAGGCATGTCTTTGGCTCAATGATTTCATTGCAAATGGGCATATGGAGCCAGAGCCTGGGCTGGTACATCCAGATTTATGTGAAGCACTGCACATCATTCTCCAATTTCAGCCCAAGAGCTGCGGATCTTGGCACAGAACCTCCTGAAGCAGAAGGTGGTGGTGAGTGACAGCTTGATACATTCCTGTCATGGACTGCTTCTGCACATCGGCTTGATTTGAAGGAAGATTTGTTGGTTAACTCTGGGTATATTGTACCACTCTGCATACACACTGTGGTAATTATTTTGGGTATTCAACAGACGACTTTTTTTTAAATTCACTGAGTAGTACTTTACCTGATTATCTTCATTGTGAATCCAGCCTTGTCTATATGATAAAATTTCCCACTCAGTCAACACATGCCTCTAACTTGTAATTATCTTTGGAAATGTTTTCATAATGTACAACCCTTAACCTTTTTTATGTGTTGATTTATTACCTCCGAGTTAAACCCTGATGTTCAATTTCCTGGTGTTGCTATTAACATCTCCTGCTAGAGAAAATAATTTAACTAAAATTTCATGGGAAGATGAATCAAAACATGATGATATTTACATGTGGCCTTTTAATCATTTCAAAACTAGAGAAGGCTTTGTTTTAAAATTACAGTAATTTTATTTCAATTGTTCTTGGTATTATCCTCAAACATAATTAGGAATATCACATAATTAACTGACTGGCAGCTTCTTCCATGAGCAGTAAATACTTAAGATATACAAAAATGTCAAATGTTGTTTCAGAAACCAGTTTTTTACAATGTTTTAGTAACAGGGAATTTGGATCAATGTCATTTGCTTTTTGTTAGGAGTCACGAGCAAAGCCCAAAGAGCAGGGAACCGAAGTGCCATTTGGCCTGCCATATTTTCTAACGACTCTCCTCCTCAGGTTGTTCTCCTTCATAAAGAAAGATTCATAACACACTGAACCCCAACAGAGGATTGTGATTCTCTTGGCTAACATTCACACACCTAAAATATACAACATGAAAGAGGTGCAGAGGGGGCTGAAGGCATCAAAGAGCCTTTGCTGGCCCTGATCCATCTCCCCTGGGACTTCCACTCCTGCCCCCTGTGCCCAGGAGAAGGGTATTTTCCTCATCTTATCCAAAAGACCCTTCTGGAAAGTAGGTAACTGTGCTACCAGCGATATTGAAATCTGATTTTTTTCCATTCAATTGCCTTCTCAAAGTGGCGGCCTTTCCCGATCAGCACTGCTCCCCAGTGAAGTCTGTCATGTCAGGATCTATCTACCCATTTATTCATCTCCTGGGTCTGCTGCACATTTAGAGTCTGAATGCTGCTTTGAATGCAGTCAATGTAAACGCAGCTGGTAGGGCTTCATAAAAAGTGAAACATGCTCAGCTCTTCCAAATCTCAATCAGCTTTCATCATTGTTGCACCAGAGTGCTAAAACAGAGCCGGCGCTGGGCCCAGTACCTATAAAAGCAGATTTGGATGGATGACCCTAATTTTACCATCTATGAATCTAATAAAAAAATGTTGTTACACTTTAATGCATTAGTGGTCATGATAATGAAGTTTTATTTACCATTTCCAAGAACACTTTCACTATTAGAGATACTATTGGAACACGCAGATCAGCTGAATCACTAGGCTCAATGAAAGCTGCCAAGTAGCAAAGAAAAGTCTCTGGTGTGGATACACTCTGTGTTGGGATACACTGTTCATTCAGATCCATTTTGCTATGGCTTTGCTGGTTTATTTATTTGCTGGTATGCAGCAGAACATGCTGAAGATTCAGAGAGGTAGTTGAAAGCTGTCCCCAGACACCTCGTGCATCCTTGTCTAAATCCTGTGGCTTCTCAGGGCCATGCCCTCCTCAGAATGTCTCTGACATCCCAGCCCCTGCACTTGGGCAAGCTCCCCATCGCGCTCCTTCTGGGTGCCCCTGAAGCAGTTCCCTTCCCTGGCAAAAGCTTCTCCAAACCCATCTTCTGGGGCAGGTTGTGAGGCATTGGCAGAGGTTACCCAGAGAAGCTGTGGCTGCCCCATCCCTAGCAGTGTTCAAGGTCAGGCTGGACGGGCCTTGGAGCAACCTGGTCTAGTGGAAGGGGTCTCTGCCTGTGGCAGGGGGGGGGGGGGGGGGGGGTTGGAACTGGATGATCCTTGAAGTCCCTTCCAACCCAAACCATTCTATGGTTCTATGATTCTATGATAACTGGGGCTGCTGCTGTCCAGTGAGACTTTTTACTGGGGCCTGCACACTCACCAGCCAGTCATCGACTGCCTCTCTCTCCATCCCATGCCTTTGCTTTCCTGATGTCCTTCTCTGGCTTCTCTCTTCCACCTCCGATTCCCACTTTTTCTCTGCTTAAAACATCTGGAGGTTCATATAACAAGTTTGCCCTAACTCTGCCTTATGCCCTTTAGGATGTGCTTTTTCTATCGCATCTGCCTTCCTCCACCAGTATTTCTCTACCCTTTTCCCAGTTCCAGACTCCTACTCCATTTATGCTTTCTCATTTTAAAATGAGTTTGTGTTTATACAGTACCTAATGTAATGCACCATCCCCTGGACAACCTCCAGATGGTACTGTGATGCAAGTGTATGGTCATAACTGGTTTTACCCCTGACGGTTACAATGCTACTTATCAAGTTATCTTAAGGCACAATTTACTCCCCTTCTTCTTCCTAGTAATCTGCTGACGCACTGATCCATAAAACTTATGAGAAATATTTATAAAGGTGACAGCCCTGACATAGAGAATTAAATCACAATACGAGAATGTGCCAATTTAGTAGCTTATGAAGTTCAAGGGAAAACAGCCACAAAAACAGATGAAGAACTGTCACAGCTGAGAAAAACAAGCATATGAGAAAGAATTAGAGCTACAAATTTCCTATATGTGACAAAGACAGAAAGAGGATAAATTTGTGTCAGGTGACAGGTAGGCAAGAAGTGAGTGGCAAGCACCATGTCATAATATCTTACACATGAGCAATCCTTACTGCAACAGCTGTTGTTTAGAAAAGGAGAAGTGCTTCTTTTGTAGCATAGAGAATAGATGATGAAGCAGCAAAAACAATGCACCAGAGGCACTTTATTTTTTATTTTTTGGCATAAGATATGGATTTGTTGACTGGGAAAAGAAAGGCACAGCAAAGTGGCCGTCCCACATTTGTGATGGTTCTGTGCTCTCTTACCATCTTAAACTGCATACACCTTCTGCCTTGACGAGCAAGATTCATTCTGGAAGGGCCATAGTAGAACAGCTTTACAAAGAGATTTTTACCAAAACAGACGTGACTATGACAGACTTAATCATAAAATCATAAAATGGTTTGGGTGGGAAGGGACCTCAAAGTTAGTTTAGTTCCAACCCCAATATCATGGGACACCTTCCTCTAGACTTTAAGCGGCCTTCCAGTACTTAAAGGGGCTGACAAGAAAGCTGGAGAGAGATTTTCTACAAGGGCCTGCAGGCATAGGAAAAGGGGGAATGGCTTTAAACTGTCAGAGTGGAGATTTAGATTAGGTATTAGGAAGAAGTTCTTCGCTATGGGGGTGGTGAAGCACTGACACAGGTTGTCCAGAGAAGCTGTGCTTGCCCCTGCATCATTGCTCTGCATGAGAGCAGCGGGGGGCAAATGAGCAGTTCTCTCTCTAACTCTATTTTGCTCATACTGATGGTGATGAATTGGTGCAGAGCAAAAGTACTGACTAGCACTTGCTTTTGTTCAGACACAGGTCAGGAGCCAGCCGTGCTCTGCAGTATGTTTCTCCTGGTGCTGAGCATTATGGACTGTAATTGTGTAGGCAGTAGTGTTTGTCTGGGAAAGCCCGATTAATGTACTCAGGGGGTTCCTACATAATGCAGTTGCATCTGCTGGAGTTGCAAGGAAATAAATGGTTTTGTTCCGTAACAGAGGAGCTGCCCCCACATTGGTTCTGCTTTTACCAGATGGTATGGATGCAGTTGGTAGCAAATTGTACAGAGGATTTAGGGAGACATTTGCAATATCCATCCAGGAATTATGTGTAAGGCTGGTATATGTTTACTGCCAGACTTAACGGCATATTTTGTGCAAGCACAATTAACAGAAATGAAGGGCATCCTCCCAAACTTGCTGATCCATTAGCCACTGAATAATAGAAAATATAAAAAACAAAAAACAAATGGAAAAGCCTAATTCAGTTGTGAATAAGGGTTGTTAAAAGGTGACAGTTGGTTCCTCCAGAAGGATATTGGTCCAACACACCAGTTTTTCTTGTGATGCATCAGAGATACTGTTTCATGTGGTGAAGAGGTGCAGCATGAGCTTCAGATATGCTTTGTTTGCTTATGACTTCAACCCCTTGGAGAATTACAGATTAAATAATTGGATTGTTATCAACAGTTTGTTTTAAAAGAGAAAAAGAAAGTTTGGGACCAGTCTGCAAGTTTTTATTTATATTATTGATTTACATAAATGTACCATCCTTCATGAGTTCCTATTTGGGGTCTTTTATTACCAAACCTCTCACGCAAACCTATACAAATATTATACAGCATAACAGTCCAGAGAAGATGCCCAAGGGAAGTTTTTCTGTAATGTCAGATGCACCATAAGCTCACTGAGCATCTCAGCGCATCCAAAGCTGTATGGGACATGGTGGCACAGAGCAGCTCTGAGCCTAGTCCTCGGCATGCAGTGCTGGCCTCCACTTCTTCCAGCAACCAGCACTTAAGAACAGCAGTAGATTGGATGTGGCATATGGATTTAAATAATACATGCTTTAAAACCCACACATCCCTAAACTCGTATCTCCTTGTACACTGCATTAGTTTTATCTGCAAGATTTTCATTACAGAATACAATTGCTTGCATGAAAATAGAAAAGTCGTGAATTGAAAACCACTGTAGGACTTTACGTGTGGGCTTCAGTGTTATAAAACACACTGTCTTTCAAATGAGAAGCTGTCAGATGGGTCAGTGCCACCTCAATGAGTCAGCTGTCCTGTTACCCTCAATCACCCCCAGACCTGCCAGCATGCAAACAGCAATGGGGTGACCAAGGGTTGGTGCTGGAGGTGCTTCTCCGGATAGCACAGGAGTCTGGAGCCAATTTCAACAGGAAAAAAAAAACAGAGTCCGACTGCAATTTCTGCTTCTAAACTAATATTCTTGTTTTGTTTGTCTGTTTGTTTGGTTTTGGTTGGTTGTTTGGTCTGGTTGTGTTTTAATTAATAATCTGGATGTACAAAAAATTTCCCTGACAATTTCATGATAGAAATATGGTTCTTGAGGCTAATTTTGTCACTAGAAGGAAAAGTGTAAAGTAACTGTGAACACACTTGATAGTTATACATGAAGGTTTGTAACTCTGGGTTTCTGATAGCTGGGGTTTCTGGGTTTTTCACTGGAAACTCATTTATGCATGAAATGTGATTAATTCTTGGAATAGACTCTCTGACAGACTGAACTAAAATAAGTGACCTCAGAGATTCCTGAATGTTGTGCTTCAGGAGATGATATTTCAATTTTTCTCAATGTAACACACAATGAAGTGGTAAGTTCATTCAATCTTTTATTAGCCGCCAAGTGAAAATAAGAAACTGAAAAAAGAATATTTGGAAGCACTTTTTACTGGTGCAGTAGTACTCTACTTGGTTCAATTTCATAACTGGGCCTAAATAAGAGCACACCCTGTACCTGTGTTTGACAGCACCATCTTCTCCCCCTTGAATTGCAAAAAAAATAACTATGCAGATATTAAAACTGGTGATCCAGGAGTGGTTTTCTTTGTCTCTTATGCACCCTCACTGCAGTCGCAGGAACCAGGCAGCAGCTCCCTGGTCTCATTCTCTAGTCCCCATCATCTCTGGAGCATCCCAAGCTCTTGTGAAGTGCTGTAGCTCCCTCCCTGCACCAGCAAGCTCCCTACTGCCCTGGGTGGCAAAAATACAGCCCTGTCCCGGTGCAGGGTGCTAGGCAGCGATGTCTCTCTGGGTATTGGGGGCTGTGCTGAAACTGTCTCTCAGGAACAAGATAAGCCTTTGCCTCACTCGCTTGTTCCCAGAACACTCAAAGCAGAAGTGTTTGGCCCATAAGGCTGCACTAGGACATGCTGTAGCTGTGGAGCCCCTTGCCAGGAGCCAGCAGAACTTGCACCTGCACGTCACTGTGAGCCATAGTCCACTCCCCTCCCAGAGTAACAACGTTCACCCTTGAGGTGCTATGGCTCACAGGGGTTAACCAGTATCTCCGTGAGCTTTGGAGCACACTGCTGTGTGTGGCACATGAGCTACAGCCTCAGGGCACACGGAGTCATCATCTGCAAGGATTTATCCATTAAATTAACAGCTGTGAATAGAAAACAGAAATGGGAGAAAGGGAAGATTTGCAACACTTATTTTCAGCTGCTAGCACATAAAGAGGCCGACAAGAAATCTGGAGATGGCTTTTGACAAGGGCATGTAGGGATAGGGCAAGGGGGAATGCCTTTAAACTGACAGAGGGGAGATATGGATTAGATATTAGGAAGAAGTTCTTCCCTGTGAGGGTGCTGAGGCCCTGGCACAGATTGCTCAGAGAAGCTGTGGCTGCCCCATCCCTGCCAGTGTTCAAATCCAGTTTGGGCAGGGCTTGGAGCAACCTGGTCTAGTGGAAGGTGTCCCTGCCCATGGCAAGGAGTTGGACTGAGATGATCTTTAAGGTCCCTTCCAAGCCAAACCATTCTAAGCTTCTATGATTCCAAATTATTCTGATCTGGGTAAGTTAGTGCTCACAAGGGCCAGCTGTTGCTGTACGTGTTCATCTGTTCTTGCTCTGAAGGTTGAATAAAGACCCAGTACGATCAAGCGGTGTGTCTTTGAGCTGTCCCTGTGACCCTAAACCTTACACCCCTTGCCCAGGTGATAAAGTAACCCCTACCTGCAGAGGTGCACACTCCACTGCCCCTGAGCATCTCCCAGGGGTCAGCAAGCTGGCCACTAAGAAAGGATCAAGAAAAGGAGCTTTGGTGGTTTAATTTAGTGTGATGAGCATGTTCCACTCCTGGCAATATAGTGCTGACTTATTATTTGGAAAAAAACCATACAACACTTCACATGAAAGCTGAAAATATAGATAGTGCTAATGGCATTAACAACTTTCCCAAAAATTACTTTAAGAAGTGATTATGTTGGAGAAACATCATAAGAACAAAAATGACATTCCTGAAAAGGAAGAAGGTCAGTGTTTTTAGCTTTAAAGGAGCCAAATGGATGTTGAGGGAAAGAAACCTCAAAGGGCATCAGGAAGTACAAGATGCAATATACTCCTAGAGTAAAGTATATGTTTTAAAGAACAGCAGATGTTTTCCTCTAGTGATAATGATGGAAAAAATTATTAAAGAGAAAACAAGATTCTGAACAAAAGAAAAACTAGTGGGAACAAGAGAGATAATTTAAAAGACAGTGGAAGTAGTAATGCCATTAATAAGTGGAGTAATACTTGGAAACCATGGTGTGATGCTTGGAAAGCCTATAGGTGTTACAGTGCCTGTCTGCTGCTATGAAGTAGGAAGATGCAGTACCAGCAGCACTGCCTGTAGCTTGTCCACAGACAGATGCAGAGCAGAACAGAAAGCGCATTTGCAGGCACATTCTTTTGCACCAGAAAATAAACGGGCAAGAATGAACTCAATTTCAGATCATTTTGTAAAACATTCAGAGATTTATTATCAGAAGCATGATAATGGCTGATGATGGGCTGTTATTTACTAAGACATGCATTTACCAAAGTAATATCACCTAATAGGCATCTTCATTGAAATCTTCAGTGAATTATGTTCAGTCCTGTTTGTTGCCTTAGCTGTAGGTGATCCAGACAAGAGCTTGCAGGAAAGGAAGGATGAAGATGTACTCTGAGCATTACAGCTTAGCGACACAGTAGAAAGAGTATATGAAGAGTTAAATAAGCAAAAATGCGTAAGGACATAAACATTCCTCAGACTCCAGGCAAGGGCTACCACACTGAGTGGTTCTCTGCGTTAGTGCTGTTATATACAATCACTGAAAGATGCTGCGGTTCAGACACATTATTGAGTCAGATTTTTCGCTGGCCTCTCCTGTTCACAGAGACTGGTGCTCAAGAGCCTCTGTCCTACTCTAGTGTACCCCAGACTTGGCTTTTCTATGTTTAAAACCTGATAAGGATCTAATAAGAGCCAAATACGAGATTTGCATATGAAACAGGTAACCCTGGCCTGAAGATGCAGCTCATGACATTGATGCCAAATGTTGGCGGGAACTAGTGAAACGCTGTTTCCTGAGCATGCTGATGTGCAGAACAGCTTTCTGTCTGTTCTGCTTGTGCTCTGCAGGCATGAAATACATCACAGGTCCCACAGCATTTTCCACTGATGGTTGCTTGGCATGTTTTTTAAACATTTTAATCCAATTTCTAGGCAATTAGAATTGAAAAATTTGCAATTACTATTAATTCATATTATATTCTAGTCATTCTGTCATAAGTCAGTTTTGAAAGAAAAAAAACACCTTGTTGACTGCTTCTCTAACTATCCATTTTTTCTACTAAGAGACTAATAATCTTGATATGTAGACAGTTATCAGATGCAAACATCTTATGATTCACAAATTAATGCAAGAATATTAACAAAGAGCATCATGTTTTATCCAGGCACTTATTGTTTTAGGTGCTGCAGGTTACCTGATTTTTATGATAAAAATCTTTCTAGTCAAAACAAGTGGGTAAAAGTAAATGAAGTTTAAAGCATTATTACATTTTCTATTCATCTTGCATGATGAGTGTTCCAGGAAGAGAACTGAACTATCAGTTCTTTACAATTTCAGGGAAAATAGTGTATTGTGTGAGAATGTGGTAAACTTGAATAGGAGTTAAATTGGCTGTTTACACCAGCTTTGTGTTCCCACTGAGTTGTGAATACTCTGCTCCATTCCAGTGTGAACGTAACTTCTCCCAGCTGTGTTTAAAATTACATATGCATTCTATTTAGCAAGTAATCCATACTGAAATTGTATTTCAGAAGAAAAATGAGAACATGAGATACAATTTAACATTGATGCATAATGAAATAAGACTCTACCACATCTTTAATGGTTCTTGATTCACTGAGCGCAGACTTAGGAATTACATTGCATTTTGGTCTCAAAGCTAGTTTGAAATTGCTTAAAACCAGAAAAGATTTGCCAAGTAACTAGGAAAAAATATGGACTTCTGCGTTAACATTATTCCTATCTGACTGTTAAAATACAGCTGCGATTCACACGTTGAGCTCTGAGCAACTATTCAGTGAGCATATGTCTAAAAATTCATTTAATCTGAGTCTATTTTGAAACTTCCTAGGAAATGGACTCCAGGGAGCAGACTTTGCATTGGCAAGGAAATGTACTGAATGACCTAATAAATCTTTCTACTTTTAATTCCTCTGGTTCTTTTATAGGAAGTAACTTGTTGAAAAAATACCATCATTAAAAATGAATTGGAACCTGATGTATTGATGGAACTCATGCTGGGTCTGTCTCGGATGGAGTTAATTTTCTTCATACCAGCTCATACAGTGCTATGGTTTGGATCTGGGACCAAAACAATGCTGATCTGTGGGCAAAAAGGAGGAACAATCAGTGGCATTAGTTGGCTAAGAGGACTGGTGATGATGATTAATTGTGAAGTCATGAGCGATAAGCAAAATCCAACAACTCAAAGTGTTTAGAGAGCAAGAACATTATGGTAAAATCATGAGTACTTTGAGACTGTTGGTTAGAAAATTTCCATTACATCAACACAGAAGGAGTCCACACCACTGCTGGACCAAAAAGTTATGACGAGCTTCTTTGCATATTGGTTAAACCCTGTGATTTACATATGCTGCTTGCATAGAGCACTATCTTTGCAGAGATAAGATGAATGGGGCATGAAAAAATCTGTATAGTAGAGAGAGGCTTCTAGCAGAAACCTGTGTTCACATGAGAGGCTGCTGGCTTCTCTGACACTGCATTGCCCATGGATACGTGCATGCAGCACAGTGAAAAGACAAAGCAGACAACTTCTAAACTTATTTGTAATGATCAGGTAAGTTTGGCTGCTCAGAAAAATAAAAGCAAGGACTGACCTAGAAACTGTTTCCTGAGAATGTAGCATAGTGCTACAAGGCTTCAGACTTCCCCTTGCAATGCTGAGACCAGGAATTCAACTTCATTTTTTGTTCTCTTAAATAGAGTCCTCTGTGGAGACTGTGTTGCCAAGAGACCGCCTGCATATTTCCCACTAAGACATCATGCACCCTCTTAGTTGTGTCCAGTCCTGTGGTGGCTGGAGTTGAAGTTTTGAAAGTAGTTAAGAGATATGACATTCATCACCAATTTCAAATAAACATGATGATGAAACAAAGAGGTGTTTCAGCATCCAACCTAGACACTGTTATTAGTGGAAGCTCCCTCTTTTAGGTTTCATTCAGTTCTGATACACTAATTAAAACAAAGTCAGAGTGAAGATGCAGCAAATGAAAAATGTGAGGGACAAATCTTACTTCTGTCTCATAAATGATGACAGGAATGAAAGTCCACCAGTTTGCCACTGCAGAACTACTGCCCCTAGTGCAGATCTGCTTCTCCTTATTTTTTCCAAGATAAGAACCATGTCCTTGTAACTCCTGCCTCCCCACATGGAGGAAGGGAGAAGGGGACTGTTGAGATTTGGGAAGCTCTCTGAGGAACATCTGGCCAAGGAAGCTCTTGGTCACAGGGAATAAGCCACAAGTGCAAGCTCATCATACATACTGACTCCTGGAAATAGGGGTCTTGGACAGAGACACCTTCTCTTTGACCCACTGTAATGACTCCAGTGTTTTGCATCTCCAGTACACTTTATGACAAGGTTTCTTTCCCTGACTTCCAGAGCATCTCATGGTCTTCATCTCAGTTAGATTACAACTTCTTTGGGCAATCTGCTCCAGTGCCTCACCACCCTCACATTAAAGAGCTTCTTCCTAATATCTAGTCTAAATAGATCGCAGTTCTCAGTGCCCAGCTGCATGTGTAAGCCTGGTGCCACAGCCATGATCACAGAGATGATCTGGGACAAGGAAGACATGATCCCATCTCCCAAGATTTCATGAGCTCTCTGGCATAGTGAATGTTTCTTTATCCCATGTAAGATAGAGTTAATTTACCAGAATTGAGACAGGCTCATGAAGCAATATCTCCTGACCTCCAGGTCAGGGCAGTACCCTGCAGGTGGCTGTTTTCATTCTGAGTCAAGCAATGAGAAGACTTGATGTGGATATGAGGCTTCTGGAGATACACCAATTTTCAGAAGTGCCTTAGCCCTTCTGTCTGACACTGTGCTGTTATTGAATTTCTTATAGGTAGAACAAAACTTTGAGTTTGAATTCAGACATTCAGACAATATTGCCAAATATTCTGAATTCTCAATTTTTAGGTCAAAGCAAAATTTTATATGGTTTCTTAAAGTTACTTGTGGGTTGGTGACCAAACCAAGATGATTGCTAGTGTCTTACTGTGTACAAGATCATTACTAGTGTCTTATTGCTAACATCCAGCTGCTGTGTGCTGTTCTCCTGTCGACAAGGGGACATGAATGCTGTTTAAACGGTCAGCCGTTCTGCTGGAGTGGAGCACATCAGCACCACCATTCTGCTTAACGGGATCCTGCAACTACGGTGACACAGCGGACCCTAAATCCTTTATTCATGAAAAGCTGTGATTGAATTTTGCCTGAGGGATGAGTGAGGACAGCAGCTAGTGGGTACATAATGACACGTACACTCATGACTTATGAGTACAGTTCTGGTAAAATAAGGGGAAGAACATTTTTCTAACATGACCAAAAATAATAATACCTTTTACAGCATGCAGTGAGATGTGGCTTCAGTCCCTGTGACTGGAAGTGCTCCCACCATCTATAAAATGAGAAGAGATAGCATCACTCTCACCATTGTCAAAATTAACATAAAGCTATATTGGAGCTTACTGTTGCTTTTCTTCCTCTCCTCTGTGCCCATCTGTCACGGGGGAGGAGTAAAAGTCCTAGTGCTGTGTAAGATGTACTCGTTGCATGGCTTGATGCATTTCTGGAAAGCACTATGGCCTTGCAGTGATAAATGTGCTATGAGAAACGACACGGTGCACAGGAGAAAGTGCTATTATTGCTTGATTTTGTATGACACCCATACTGTGGTTGCATTCATAACCTTTGCAACTGAAAATTGAACACCACTATAGAAAGACAGACGAAAAAAGGAGGAGAAGAGAATTACAGTGGAGTTGTACAACTGTGACTGAGGTTTTAACCCAGTAACTATGTCAGTACCTTAAATAGTGCATCAGAGGGCAAGCCATAGGATTGTAATGGCACATGCAAACTAAAAAGGATTTATGGTCCTGTCCCAAGAGAAAGAGGTTTCAGACATAAACACAGAAAAGCTATCATAGGGATGGGGAGACGCTGCTAAAAAGATGTTTATCAGTGCACCAAATGCCACAGTCTTTCAGGCTGAGTCAGTACAAATAGCATTGTTTGGGACCCTGACCTCCTGCTGCTTCCCTGACAGGTGAGAGGAGTGCAGGGAGCCAGCAAGCACTGTGCTTGCTGGAGAACACCCATGTCTTCCTTATAGAAGGGACGCTTATGATCACAGAGCCAGACTGCAGTATGTCAAGGCACTTCATAGTGCTGGCAGCAACCAGAGTGGGGTTGCCAAACTTGCCAGCCCAGCCCCACCTGCAGCATGTGGGCTTCACCCTGACCCACCAAGCTGCTCTACACCAGAACACCCATGGGTCCACACACCTGCAGAGCACCCTGAGGTCCCTGGCCAGTCAGGACACACTGAGCAAAGAGCAAGCACTGCCCCCACTCCTCTGGTCACTCTTGCAGAGCTCAGACCCTGTGACCAGGAGCTCAGCTGTCTCCAAAGGGCCCCAAAAGAAGCACTGCTCTTCTGCCTAAACAGTAAGGAGCTACATGGGCCACATTGGCATAACCTCCTTATTTTTGATAATCTGCTCAAATTGCTTTTTTTTTTTTCCCCCAAAGTTTAAGTGTTGTAAAATTCACATAAGCAGTTCTTTCGGAACGGGGGCTGCTTTATAATGTTATCTTTCTTTTTATTCTGCACCTGATTTTTGCATAGACTCTCGTACAGTAACTTTTTAAAATGTCATTTCTGGCATTACATGTTGGATTGGAAATGTTATTTAAATTCAAATGCATTTTACATGCACATGGGCATTTATTATCTGACTGGAAAGAAAATATTCTCTTAGAGTTTTATACAAGTTATGAACTTCACGTTTGTATTTAATAGCTTTGTGAGGAAACATTATAAACATGAGAAATAAAAAATATTTCTAAAGGCATTGTATAACCTTCTGGATTTATTTTCCTCTGTTTACTTCTTTGCTCTGAGGGTCTATTAAGGTGGCAGCATTCTTGTCCTGAAGACAGCATGTCATTTCTTATATCTGCATTCTGCTGCCTTCCTCTAAAAGGGCTCAAAAGATCCACACATGGGGAAAAAAAAAACCAAACCAACCAAAAATAAACCAAATCAAACCAGGAAAACAATAACCCAGGAACAGTGGTTAATCTCAAAGTGATTTTTTTCCCAGGCTTAATCCTTCCGCTGTTCTCCTGAAGGAACCTGCCATGCTTCATTGCTGTGCTTGTGGGCACAACCCCCGGGCAGCAATCATGAAGGCCTCTTGCATTCCTCCAGCTAGGACAGCCTGACTTCCCCATAGCATATGAAGCTTCTGCCAGGGACTTGGTCTTGCACCTCTGGAAATACCTAAAAGGACAAAAATACCTCAAAGCTCTCTTCAGATTCTTTACAACATGAGCATGAGCAGCCTCTCTGTACTTCATCCTTTTTGCATTCTTAGCAGTTTTCTGTCTTCCTCCACTTTTTGTCTTTGCATCTGATTGTTGGGTGGCTAAAGAGTCCTTCTGCAAAAGCCATCAACACTAGAACAATGCAAATGTAGAGTCTGGTATAACTCTATTCTACCTCACTTGTACCCAACAAGCAGCTTAAAATGATTTTTAGACCACTGAGGAGCTGCAATCATAATGATTTGTAACTGATTAATGAGATTTTAGGTTTGATGTAGCATTATGTATGAAAGCTTTATGCAGATAAATTAAAGATCCTACAGCATGCCTTATTGTTCGATAGGAACATTTCCAGTTCCAGTTTATGCCTAATGGTTTAACACAGATGTGGACCAGTAAAAAAGGAGCTCATTGCTCTCCCAGCAGTAGCTATGACACTCCCTAATTAATTATAAAGCATGTGGAGGCTCAGATACAGCACAGGATGTACACTGGACCAGGAATGAAGCTCTGTCTGCATGGTTATTGCTGCAAGCAAAGTAGGTATTTGCCATTAGTCTGAACTAAACATCAAGGACTGTTTCCTGTGAAAACTTTTTACGGTAGCACTTTCAGCAGTAGGATGAAGTTAAAAAGTAAATCAACAGGGTTTCTGGCAAGCCATGAAGGGAGAGGGTCTGTGCCACCTGGATGTCACATGGGAACCAGACTGCATCTTTATTCTGCAGTCCTAATTTTTTCTTTTTCTTATACAAAAATCCTTTGTAAATTCTAGTGTAAATTTATCATTTTTGAACCCATCTCTGTCCACTGAACAGCTAGCAAGTGTTGATTGATTAGCACCTGTTTACAACAGCAGAGAGACACAGTCAAATAGGAAGAGGGACAAGGTGCTCCACCTCTTTATGGATGAACAGAAACAGGGAGGAAATCAGGATTTCTTTGCGAAGCAGCCATGACTATGGGGTGAGTGCACAGCAGTTCACAATGTGAACTTGGGGCTTCATTGGCACAGGCCATTCTGGCTGCAGACTCAGGCAAGGGAGGCTGAAGTGGACAAAGGTGGGAAATGGGAACTGATACACAAAGACACAAACCTTCCCTGGCAGCAGTGACTGTGGGTGGAACAGGAGGGAAGGCAGAGCATTGCTGGTATGGGAGTATTCCAGGAAGTTCCACTGACATCAGTGTTGTTTCTGGCATGGAGCTGGTGCTGAGGTCTGCTGTTCTACAGACCCCAGAAAAGCTGCTTCTGAGAGCAGCTTCCCATGGGATGGAGCCTTCACAATGACATGTGTACCGCAGCTTCCACCAAACAGCACTTAAAGCCATGACAGTGAGCTGCTGTGGCAGGCACCATCACAACACCGGCTACATGACCCTTTTGGAAATGCTTCTACTGCTTCAGCTAATCCATTGCTCCTTTTTTCTCTATATTCACTATTATGGAGTCCATTTCCATGAGGACAGATCACCACGTGCTTCCTTCACAAGAACACATCATTTTCACCACTGTGCCTGTAACTCAGCATAAATTGGGGATGTCCTTCAACTGGAGCATTGTCTGGAGGGAAAAAGTCACTCATAGGATGCCAGGGTCACTGGATGCAGGGTGATGTTGCTGAGCATCCAGCCCTCAGTCTCAGCAGGCCACTCCAGCACCCAGTACAGGTTACTACTAATTTCACCTTCCAAAAACTGTAATTGATTTAGTAGCAGAAGACACAGAACTTTTTCCTGTAAGTTCCTGCTCCCTGGTACTGGCACACTGATCCCAATCAACTGCATCTTTTGAATCAATAATACAGGTCATGGCATGTAGGCACAGACAACTGTCCCCGCCATGCTGACACAGAGCTAGTCATCATTGTTATTACTGTCAAACCACAGCCCAGCAAGCTGGTGCAGTGTTTACCCCACAGAGCCTCAGTTCTTTCCAGATTGCCTGTTTTTCCCATTACCTGCCCCATCATTTTTGTAGCGTTTCTTAGAGTTACATTCAGTGTTTGATTTATTCTCTGTTTGTTTAATGACAAATGATTATGTGTCTTCTACCTGTGATTTATAACGATGAATCACCTTCTCCCTGAAAATTTTTGTACGGTGTGTGCAGCCCTCCACATGTATAAATCTGAAATGTTATTCTGTGCTTGGCAGGCCAGCTCCAGATTGTCAAGCCTCAGCCATGGACATCAGAAAACCCAACAAGGGAACAGGTAAATGATGTGGGCATTGCTAATCAGGGAGTCTGGCAGAAGACCTGAGATGACCAGGTGAATCAGCATCAGCAATGTGATAACTGAGCAATATTTTTGCTAAAAGACACATCTGGCTTTCAGAAACCTTTGTTCTCTCCTTCTAGCAGCAGTGTTTTCACAGTCCTTCACTGTCTTTTGGACCTTTTCTGCACATCTAATCAAAGAAACACTGATCCTGCTCGGAGCAGGATCCTCAAGAAACCTCACACAGGACGTTGCTTGGTGTCAGCACATGTGGGTGTCTCAGAGGAACCTTTATTTACCAATACCTGTAAGGTGTCCTAGAGCATTTCCTGCTGTCTAACCCAGAACTGGAACAAGGAGGATGATGCCTAGTTCTCTTACAATTTTGAACAGTCTCCTTTAAAATACAAAGGGACAGACCCAAGTGCCTATGGAGGCACCTTGTTCTGTTTGGAGGTGCCAGGGCACCAAAAGTGTGGGTCCCTGCTCTGTGGAAGAAAGACTGGTGGCATTGTAGGTGCTGCAGGGATTTACCATGGATCAACACCTGCCTTTAGACACCTCACTCCCATCCTCTGAAGGGTTTTTAACCATAATAGAATTACTTCTGTCAGGATCTTACCATAAAAAAAAAATATCTTTTGAGATAATTCACTGAATGTAAGCACTTTATTTTTGTCTCATTCTGGGTTTTTTTACTGTTATAACTATTAGAAAGATTTTGCATCACTTTTATATATTATTTACTTCAGATACCGATAATTGTTATTTCCCTCTTAAAGAGAGCACTTATGGCTATTTGTTGCATCTCCCTTCAAAAAGCACTCTCAAGCCCATTTAAGCATTCACCGTCCAAAACCAGCACTTTCAGAGTATGTGGGGATAAAATAAAAGCAAACACATTCAAGAAACCAAGATTAGAAAGATGCATTTAAATCTGGTTATTTGTATTCATCAGTAGGCAGTGACACCAGATGTGTGTGAGGCCGATGGCCCAGGGCCAGATGTGCAGGGCTGACTGGCTGCAGTGGGAATGGTGGTTTGGTAGCTCTCAAGCAGGCTTCCCCTGATGTATATTTTCTCCAAAAACCCTGAAATGAGGTTAGCCCAGATATGAGCTAACCCTGGTATTTTAGCACAGGGACCGAAGTGTTTGATTACATCAATGTAGTCTTTATTTCCAATAGCCTTACTCTGCATCTACCTGGGCTGCATCTTCTGCTTGCCTGGACCTACTATGGATGAATTCTAACCTGCATCATCTCCATATAACAATGTGATAGCTCTTATGCCAAATATATCTAGAGACCTCAGCATTTCCCAAAGTCTGGCACTGCAGGGCAAACAGCAGCAACAGCAAACCCAGCTCCTGCCTGGATAATTGTCCTGCCCTTGTCTGGATTAGCCTGGACGTTTGTGACCAGCCCCAGATGTGCTGGAGGGAGTTGCTGATCTGATGCTCCCCTCTGGCAAGAGCTACACATGGCTGCACTATGTGGGATGTCTCAAGGCTTTCTGAGTGCGCATGTTTGCTTCCATCAGATGCCCTGTTCACCCAGAGCCCTGCTTCCCAGCTGTCCACCAGTGCACAAGGCAGAGCTGTAAATCCAGCCATCCCTTTTCTCCAGTAACATGAACATTAATGCATCCCTAAAATGCATAATGAATCAGCTTTATTCTAACTGATAAATAAAGGCACAGTTGTTTGAGATTCAAGTTGCGTTTCTTCTCCCAGCTTGAAGTTTAGAAGAGCATTTGAAAAGTGTGTTTAATCCATCCAGCACACAGTCTCAAGGGAACCAAGGCTTTGGCTTTAATTCTGCACTGATGCTTGCCTGAGCTTATAAAACACTGAGACTTCTGATGCAGCCTAGAGACAGCAGCTTTGATACTTGTAAAGTGTTTGCAGTATGAACCAGGGATAAAGCGATTAATCAGTGCCACACACCCAAGGCAGAACAAGCCATGCCATGCTCCAGGATGACCCCTTGCTGCCTCATGAAGCCAGAGCACTGACATGAGGGCCCTCCGAGCGTGTGGTGCAGGAAGCAGGGCCCTTGGCCAGCGGTGGTGCTGGAATGCAAGCCCTGCTTCCCCCAGCAATTCTCCTGCATGGTGCCACATTTCTATGAAGTTGCACACTGAATGGCATCCATTTTTTCATCTTGGAAAAATATAAACATCTGGGGAATAGTTAATTACTAGCACTGGTATTTAATTAGCTCTACGTATTGCTTTTCATTTTGGGTGGAACTCAGATGATAAATGCTATGTTTGAACCTACAAATCCATTACAATTAATAGAATTGTAAAAGCTTTTTCTCTCTAGCTATTATTCTATATGGAATGGCCTACTCACAAACAACACATAAACGTAATTTATTTTCACCACGGTGGCAACTTTTACTATTACAATAGTCATGAGTATCCAGGCTTCTTATTTCAACGTCCTTTTTTATTTACATTTACATTTATTTGTAAGCTGGTTACTATGCTCACTATGTTCTTTGGAAAAAAAAGCACCACCCTAAATCACATTTTATTTGAGGATTTTTTAGCAACTATTTTAATTAAAAGTTCTCTGTGACAATATCTGTATGCCATTGGTCCTCGTATCACCCTTTTTCCCAGGTACTGTCACCAGAAAGGAAAGACAGGCTCAAGTGTACTTGGACTATGCTCAAAATTTAGAAGAACATCATGGGTTGACAAAGAGGGCAACTCAAAGAAAGATAAATGCAATTTGGGCAGGAATATACAGTGATGGTGTAGGGAGAAAGCAGGATTATAACTAAGACCCCACATGGAAAAGGAAGAAACCCAAAACACTTAGACTGTAGGTCTTTGGGACATGAGACCCTGTGACCCTCTGAGGACCTGGAAAGGCTCTGGTAGACTGCAGCTTAAATCCATTTATTGTGGTATTTTCTTTATATGGACCAGTTCCCCAGTCCATTACAAAAAAACAAGTTGTCATGAAAAATTTGCCCTGAATGTTATTACTGACAGGTTTTTTCTACAGCTTCCCATAAAAGACCATAGTAAGGTTACACTCTCTCTTCCATATAAATTGGAGCTGTTTTGTTGATTACCCAAGTCACACTGGATTAATTTCTTGTCATATCTCATTAGAAATTCATCTTTAAACAAGGATTATTATTTCCCTTGACTCATTTTCAGCGTTCTAGATTTACACAACTGCTTTATTCTTGTTTTCAGGCTAGAAAGACTCATATACTTAAACATGATTTGCTAATTCCACAGAATCATAAATATCTATGAAAAAATGCCAAATATCCTTTCTGGGTTGGCGTTTGAACAGTGTAACGCTGGCTAACATATGCTTCACTACTGTGGCTCCCGCTTGTGGCTCTCTGAGAGGCTAAAATGAATTCTCTTCAGTCACTGTTTTATGGCTGACATCATGGTCTGACAACCGCTCCACCTCCCAGGCCCCTGCACAAGTAAATATGCAAAAACCTGAGGTAGAAATATTTCCCCAAAATGAGAAATACAATGCACAATAGATAAAAATACAGAAAAAAATGTGTTTTGTGATGCGAGTGATTACACTTCAGAAGGAAATAGGAGGCTGGGAGTAGAGGATATGTATGTTCTGGGGACAAAAGATAAATGCTGCAGCACTGTGACTGCGACCATTGACATTCAAGACAGATGCTTCGCTCTGCTCCAGATCTGAGGTCACACACTGAATCCTTCCTGCAGCACAACACTTGCCCTATTAACCTTCTGTCTCTGCTAAGGAAATGCCACTTGCAATTGAAATTCAGAGGGAAGATGACATATCACCTTTTATTCCTTAGTGTCCTGGAAACGTGTTTGTGCCAAAGATCAAGTATTCTGTGGTAAAATTATTTTATATATATATTGTTTCCCTGAGGAACATTTAGAACAGAGTCTTTTAATGGAAACATATTTATAATAACCAAAAACATGACTGCCATTTTTTAACATTGTAAAGGAGGAGGGAAGAAAGAGAATAAAATATTGAAACATTAAAAGACTGACATGTCTAGTTCTTGGTCTGGAAGACAACTGTAGTCACACAAATTACAAAGAAGAACAGCTTGCTTAATTTATATCTTTATCATTGATCTGGATGAAGGGATTGAGTGCACATAAGTTTCCAGACAACATCAAGTTGGGAAGGAGTGTTGATCTGCTTGAGGGTAGGAAGGCTCCGCAGAGGGATCTGGACAGGCTGGATCAATGACCAGTCTGTGATTCTATGAATTTTTGAAAGCCCAAACTGACAAGCTGATCCCAAAAACACATTCTGGGGGAACTGCATCATCATTTTATTTCTGCGGAGGCAACTGATCATAAGGTGATGGTTAATTCAGGTTCTGACATGAACTTGGAGCTAACGTCTCTGAAGGAAGGTAATTAACATTGAAGTGAGTCAAATACCATCTCCTGTGCACCAGCACACTTGGCAGACTGAGCTGGAGGTTTGATTGCTGGAACTGGCAGGCAAATGTGGAGACCCTGCTCCTTCTGCCCAATGGCTTTCTGAAAAGGGGGGCACAAGAACACGGTAAGACCAGCACAAGGTGAGCTTGGGCAGCATCCCTGTCCCACTGGGGACCACAGCCACTGGTAGGAGGGCTGGAGAGGAGTGGAAGGCAGGGCTTAGTGGTCCAGACTGGCATTAGGAAATGAAAAAGTATCCTTTATTTGTTGTCTCATTTTTCTGAGGAGCCTTTGTTTTGCTGGATGCTGAATGGTGTTGGTACTGGTGAGATTGTACGTTACCCTCTGTGACAGACTGCTTTCTCCCATCACAGAGCTCGTTTGTGTTCACAGGAGATAAGGCGGCAGCCCTCCCTGGGAAAGCGTGGCTGCTCCCTTGCCAGTGCTGTTGGGAGCAGCACTTCTTCTGCAGCACCCCTTCTCCAGTGCTCACTGCTCCCACTTGCAGTGCAGTGCTCATTCTTGCACTCAATTAATAGGTGTATTCTAGAAATTGTGGTAAATCTAGTGAAGTAGGAAAACAAGGACTCCTTTTTCCTTGAAGCTGTACCACTGGATGAGAGGGAAATTCACTCAGCTCCTCAGTCCTTGAGGCTTGTTCAGAAACACCCAGCCAGAAATGCTCAACTGCAGAGCCACTCAACCTTCTTCAGGAGGAGAGCCCAGTCCAGCTCCAAGATGAAAGTGGGGTTTTGCCAAGGATCCGGGCAGAGTTTGGAGGTGCTTGGAGGCTTTGGGGGGCTTTGGGAGGCGGCGAGGTCTTGCAGGAGGATGTGGTCTCACCAGCAGTGGCATGCAGCTGTGACTATCAGCAGAGAGAAGATTGGTTTGTGACCCCGTGGTGTCACAGCAGGCAGCAGCAGAGAGGCCCCACCAGTCTAACAACGAGCTGGCATCTTATGGAGGGACAAAACTGCAAACCAGTGTCCAAAAATAACCTAACTCCCTCCCATTTTGTTGTCATTAGCATTCAATTTAACACTGTGTAAGAAGCACTCTTTAATGAGTAATTAGTTGGGTCAGAGGAGCATGCACTGTGCTGTAGAGCAAGGTAAGCATTAAGAGGCCAGGCTGTTTCCAATTGCAATTGTAATACTGCTGCAAGGTACAGCTGAGCAGAAACAGTGTTAGCCAAATATTAAAGAATGAAAACACATCTAGATTAATCACAGCTTTTGTAGAACTGTAATGAATGTGTTAGATCCTTCTGACTGAAAAAAAACCCAAAGAGTAAATAAATAATAACTGAAATGCTTTATTTGTACAGTGGTGTACATTTCAATTTTTAATTTAAAAATGTTTGTTGGTGATTTTTAATATAATTTGAGTTTAACATATTTAAGTGGGGAAGGAAATGCTTCCTTTAGAGAAAAAAGTAAACCTTAAATACTTGATGAATCAATTATGGTTTTCCAGAAAGCACGTTCACTACCACGCCAGTAAATTACCAAGTTCTTTAGTGTTCTTTGCCGGGTAATGTGTCATGGTTTAAGCCTACAGGTGAAACACAGTAAACAAAATGACGCTGTTTGTGATTATATACACCTCAAAATAAATGAATAATAGCAAAAGATTACTCTGAAGTGTGCAAGAATATATAAAATCAATTAGATTTGATTGTAGTATTTTGAAGTAGCCATCATGACTGAAGTCATACATACCTGTTTTTTTTAGGTATTCCTTTAGAATGAGCTCCACGGATTAATTAGACAAACTAGTACACAAAACAAAAAATTAAATTTTTCTCCTTAAATCTTATTTCTAGTTCTTTCCTTTGCAGTGTACTTGTGATTTGCAGCTTACTTGTTCTGCTTACAATTAATTTAATTTGTGTAACAATAATAAATTCTTTCAGGTACCACTGTAAAATACAAACCTTCCCTTCCAAAACAAAAGCTTAAGTCAAGGTCTCAGAGGTCCATAAAAAACAACTCAAGCAGAGACCAGGCTTAACCAACAGTTTGGTCAATCTCAGTCACAATAAGAGCTGCGACATGTCAGTCGCCAGGGATGAGGAGCCAGGACTTCAGAGTTTGAGGATAAAGATCCTGCAATACCCCAAAGATTAAAGTTCCTGCTGTTTATATGAGTTTATATCAACTGGTTTAAGGCAAGCTGCCCTGCTTTCAGGTCTTGTTTAAGAAGTTCCTACTTCTCCTGGCCTCCCTTACTAATTTGATGGAGACATGAGGTGCTGGTACACTGAGAGGGGGAGAACTGAATTCCAAGCGATTGGGGAATGTTAAGACTTTCGTAACACTTGATATCACTATGATTTACCATATTCACAGTGACTGAAAGAGCTGAGAAAAAGCCAGCAAAGCAGTTTCCCCAGGTGAATTGGGGCTGGCTGTTGTGAGGTGCAGCTCTTCCCAGCCCAGAGCTGCCCTGACATGTTTCACTTGCAGTTTTATTGGTCTCTTCCTTCCATTCACATTTGTCTCAGCCTTGCAGGTTTTCCCAAAACAGCTCAAGTTTAATCTTACAGTGCATGTACATTTGGATCTGCTTATCTTCAAAGATAATGTTGCCCAGGTGGCTACTTTCTGTTCCTTTCAAAATGTCACAGGCTAGTTTGCAGTGCCAAGCTGCCTATTAACTCGGTATTTCAGTGCTACCTGTCTTTGGATAACGGCTCTTGATATCCTCTCTCATGGGTGTATATTTGGCAGTTTGAGGATGATTCTCCTACAAAGTCATCATTATCCTGGTGCTTTATGGAAGGCTGTTCCCCCTGACAAGGTGTGTCATGCTACACTGGGGTTGGTGGCAGTCTTCATTCCATGACTTGCCTGGCTCTGTTCCGCTGCAGCACTGTCACCAAGCTAAGGGCTGGCACAGCACCAGCCACAAGCCCTACCTCTTTTCCCAGTGAATACTTCCACCAGAGCCACATGCTTCAATGGGGGTTTTCACCAGAGGAAAACCCAACCTCTGAGGCAGGCAGCTCCACCTTGGGACATCTCCCAGGCTCTGTGGGATGCAGACAATGCCCAAAGGATCACATTTGCTGTCCCTTTGCCTTCATCCCACTTATCCATGCACTTCCCCTCTTCCCAGGGTCTCCACAGTCTTTTTGGCCAACAGCAGGGCCCCTTGGCATAATGTCTTTTAGAAAGACCATTTATTTTCCTGAGTGTTGCTGCACATATAAATGCATCAGAGCGACAAACTGCAGGTCCCCACTCATCCTCAGTCTTGGGACACAGCCATGGGCATATGGAGAAATCCTGTTTCCATCAACAGGATTTGAAGTTGGATTAGAAACTGTTTAGGGACAGAGGTTGAAAACTTGTGTGTACATGCTGGGCTCTGGGAAATATGACCTGCCCAGACACTGAGCTCAGGCTCCTTATTAAAGTCTGTCCTTGGTTTATGGCATGTTTTATTACTTCACTGTCATTTTTCCAGAAAGGCAGAGTATTATTCAAATTACCCTAATGAAGTCATCATCGCTAAACACAATCAGAACAGAACAGGTGCTTTGACTCAATGCAATAAATGCATTTAAGCTTATGAGTGTTATTTTACTGGACTCCAGGGCTCTCTAGCCTATTCACTCCATACATACAGGCTTTCTCTAGTGTTTAGAGATTGACAAATTGAAGGCTGCTGCCTGCTCCTAAATCTAAACAGTTTCCTACCCAGAAAGGTACAATTTGTACCAGTCTGAGTAATCACAGTGTTTGCAAGGAACATGCACCACAAACTCTGGCCACTCCCTGCCTTTGCACTCCCAAACCAAATGTTCTGGGACCATTCGCTGGGACCACCCTCCAACACAAAATGGCTGCATCCACACTGTCTGCTGGTTTTTTCCTTTGTCCTGATCCAAATTCCAACTGTGCATGGGCTTTCTGGACCTGTGCTAGCTGGTACATGCCAAACACGGGCTGGGGACCCACACTAGGGAACCAGCCCTTTTTCGCACTATTAAACAGAGGAGGATTAGGCTCCTAATATATGGTTTAATTTCCAAGAAGTAATTTTTTTTTTTAAGAAGATACCCTTATCACTTAACTGGTGCTTTGATTTAGCAAGTGAGGAGATAAGAAATGGTAGCACACCATCAGTCCATGCATGTGAGAGCACATCAGAAGCTCCACACCCCAAACTCTCTGGCTGCATTTACCCCACTATTGTCCCAGCATCACACAAGAGTCTCTGCTCAGCTGGTGCCAAAATCAGTTCAGAAAGGTAATACTCCTTCAAACATGCAAGGGAGTGCTTGAGCAGCTGCCAAGGTGGGGATGTTCAATGCCTCCTTCCGTTCATTGCTGTGAAAAGCAGGCTCAGCTGGGGTGCCTTCCATTGCTGAAAGAGCTGCTTTTCCATGTGCAGCATTTGCTCTAAAAATTTACTGTCCCGTGTGCTTTTTGCACCTGCAGGAGCTGCCTGCCCAGTGGTGTGTTAGGGGTCTGGGGCACAGGGCTCAGCAAAGAAGGGAAAATGTGGACTTGGGGTCATGCCTGGCCATGGTGGCAGCCGGGCATCTCAGGGAAACCAGAGCTGCTCTCTTTCTCGGCAGCAACATTCAGGTCTGTTTTATCTAACTGACATTTTGCAGGTCTGAAACAATGAATTGTTTAACAGGTTTTTTTTGCTTAGGACTTTCCTAAGTGTTTTATTTGGTAGGGCAACTGGGGTGCATATCAGTTTCATAACATTTGTGCAAAATAGCGTTACATCTATAAACAGAGCAGGATTCAGTACATTATACTCAAGGGTCAGTGGTATAATTTAATGTCTATTTTGCTTGTATTGAGCAAGTGGTGACCATTTGAAGAAAGCATATAAAATATTTGAAATTACTGCTGTCGGGAAATTAATGTCATGTTTTCCTTTGCCATTTCAACAGCTATAAGACTTCTACATTTCACTGACAAAGGTTGTTTGATTTAATAGTCAAAAAAAAGGCAGAACAGGTAATGTATTGATGAAGGTATTCATATGATTTAGGATAATCATTTAAGAGAAAGGGAATATATTGTGAGACACAGAGCCTGTAATTCTGCAGCATAATTTTATTATTGCCTGCTGAAATTGGCATCATCTCAGTTACTTTAGCCCTTAGAAAGTTTGAACAGATGGCATCTCTTGCTCTAACTGTATATCTAATTTAGTTTGCATGACTTTTTGATTATGTATATTTGAATTAATGGGCTTTTCTATGTTTGTTGCATCATCACGTTAATGGTGTTTAAAAGGTGGTCATATGTATTAATTCTCTATTGGTCAAGAGTCGAAAGTAAATGGAATTTACTACAAAAAAATTGGTGTTGAACAGTGAAACGACTCCACTAGGGATAAATAGATTTATCCTTGCTAAATTAGGCACAGCTCTTTGTTGCCTAACCTACGTAACTAGGGAAGTGGATGGTGACTAGAGGAGTGATTAATCACTACATCATATATGTCATTATTGCATCAATATGCTAGGAAACCAACATTCTTTGAATCTTTAGAAAAAAATATCTGATGTCAGATATTTTAGATGCTACAGAAACAAGGAGTAGACCATCTTTTTTTCCTTTTGGAAAGAAAATTCTCAGATAAGAAGTCCTTTATCAATCATGTGCAAGGGCTTCAGCTTAGGCTGCAAATATATTTTCTGCCTGATACAGATTTGAAAGGAGGAGGACATAAAATAGTGAGATGCAGCGTGGGAACACTTGAAGTTTTCTCTGTCTTCCCAAGGTCCAAATGCTCTGTTTAATTGCTAGAGCTGGTCAAACTGCAAAATGGAGTTTCTGAACATCTGTTCCAGCCCAGACAGCTGTTGTGTTTGAGCCTGACCATCTCATTTCCTATGCGGTATTCACAAACACCCGCAAAACTAGGTCTGCCTCCCAGAAATGTCTAAGAAGTGGGTTATTTATATGCAAATGCCCACCCATATCTGCATGCAAACAAGGAGGTTTGTGGCTAACGAGTATCCTTTTATGTTATTTTTGTTGCAACTTCGAAGTAGGGTTGAAGAAACATAATCATGTGTCTAAGCATGTATCAACAGCAGTGAGCGGTTAGTGTAGCACTGAACAGCTGCCACAAGCAAATTTCATTCAACTGCTTTATTTGTGTTGTTTTTCCCCATGTTTTTAAGGCTGTTTTATCTCTCTACATTTCTACATATGTTACAGAGAATTTCAGCCAGTCATCTCACAATGGTTATTCAGCAACACATTAAACTGATACAAAACATGTCTGTTCACGAGGTCCATAGGCTCAAAGCTTTCAGTCTAAGATGTTTCATTTTATGTGGCAACAAAAAAAAAAGGGGGGGGGGGGGGGGGGGGGAGGAAATGGTTTGTTTTTGGTTTGGTTTTGTTTTGTTTTCTCATTTTGGCCAATCTGGCACCATTCCCAGCTGTAGTTTTGCTGACTCTTACACCTTTAGAGAAGTGGAGACCTGCAATCCAGTGACACCATCACCCAGCAGAAACATTTAAAGTTTAAAGGATTTAAGGAACCTTTTGATTATTGAAGCTTTCTCTCTCTTCAAGAGAAAAATGAGTGTCGTATCCCATACCACCAAGAAGTGCTTCTTACACAGGACTCCCAGCGCTCTTCAGTTCTGCTGTTTTCCCACTGGCTAGCTTGACAGCACTCCTTTCCTACACATCTCCTCCTGCAGAATCTGTGGCTTGGATGGGGAGTGGGAAACCTTTGCAGATGAGCATCCTATGCCCAGGTAACATTTTGCTGTAAATGCCTGTCCAACTTTCCTCAAATGCTTCCTGTAATGTGCTCCAAATATGCTCCATGGCATCACACATGGCTCTTTCAGTCACTGTGAATATGCCCCCAGCAACGCTCTGGTCAGAGCGTGGGAGTGAGAACCCTCTTTGCTGATCCTCACATGCCTTCTGTTCTCGAGGCCTGCACCAGAACAGATGGGGCATAGGAAGAGAGAAATTGGGTATTGGATATAGATTGGGTATTAGGGAAAAAATACCCTCACTGAAAGGGTTGTCAAGCACTGGATCAGGATGCACAGGGAAGCTGTTAAGTGACCATCCCTGGAGGTGTTTGAAAGATGTGTACGTGTGGTTCACAGGGACATGGTTTAGTGGTGGACTTGGCAGTGCTGGGTTAACGGTTAGACTCAATGATCTTTAAGGTCTTTTACAACCCAAACAATTCTGTGATTCTATTAAAAACTCAGGTACATAAAACAAATCTATACATTCTCAAATGTAGCTGGACAGATTTGACAGCTATTTCCCATGTTTGCCCTGGAAAGTTAAAAAAATCCACTAGCTTCCCCCCCCCCCCCCCCAGTAGAAAGCAGTTGATTATGTTTCAAAAACTGAAACTCTAAATGAAGAAAAAATATTTGAAATCATTCCAGATGCCAGGTCTGTTCTGTAACCCCATAGCTTGGAGAAATATGGTAGATCAGAAATGCCTTTTCAGTTCACTTTAAATCAGAGCAGGATGACAGCACTCTCCATTGCAGCTCTCTTCTGCCTGATTTTACCTGCAATGTGCTACAGGCTTTCTGAGGCAACATTTTCATACATGCTATAGAAATTTGTATTTGTGCATCACTGCTATCAAAGTTTTACAGATATTGCCTAACAAATAAGAGTAACAAGACAACATAATAAAAATAAGCTATAGCTGTAAGTAATTAATGTTGCTATAAGACTTGCCTGTCAGTGTGAATTATTTAAAGGTTTAATTTTATAACAGCATCTCCTATAAATAAAGCTAAAATTGGAATGTAGTTAGCAATGACTCTGCACTACTTTTCTTTCTTATTTTGTGTTTAATTTAAAAAAAAAATCTGCATTTGTCAAAATGTGAACGGCAGTGTGACTTATGGACAGAGTCACTACAACTAGTAAAGGTTGCACCTTCCAAATAGTGGTTGTCTTGATTTTCATCAGTCCTCAGAGTCAAGAACGACAGTGCTGGAGTGGGCAGAGGAGGAGTTACCATCTGTAGTCAGTGGACAGGCACATATAGGGTCTTCAGGGGAATAAGCAGATTTCATTGAACAATTTATAACCCCTCCCAGATGATCTGGAACTTTTGCTACTGCTGCCACTGTGGAGACAGTTACAGCCACCATGTGATACATATTTTCTCTGTCTTTTCAGTACTTCCTTGCCTTTTTTCTGATATTGCCTTTGCATGTGCTCCATGGACCTCAATAATTGCAGTTCCTTCTTGAAAACTGCATCAATGTACTTTTCTAATAATACCACATAAAACATGCCAAAAAAGATAGCCCTTGTGCACATCACATTTGACATCACTTGTCACAGGTTTGATAGGATTCATTCAAACATTTCTCTCCCAAATATGACACCTCTAGATTGTTAGGATTTCTCTCAGACAGGCATATCTCTTAATGGAGCTCCAAGTTTACCTTCTCAGTATGCAGGAGATTTCTATCAGCTCAGTGACAGGGAGCCCTGTGCCCCTCCACACTCAGCCAGGCACCCTTTCCCTGCATCATGGTGGGCTGTGTGAGGGATCCCTGCCTCAGGCAGACAGCAAGGTGCTGCTGTGACAGCCCTATTCTAGTCTTGAGGGACAAATAGCTGGGAATGGGACATTTGGTGCTGGTGGAAGTGCTACAGAATTAAAAATTTTGCTCCTGCCATTCGTCCTGAGGCTGCTGCATGGAGCAGGAGCATCTCCCCAGGTAGGACAGATAGGAAGGTTACCTCAGCTGGCTGCATATGGATTGTTTTCCTTGTCTTCTGCAGACCTTCACAGCAATTTTACCTGTAGGGTTCTGTGGGATAAGCCCACAGCCAGCAGTGACCAATGGCAGCAGCATTGCCAACAGCATGGCAGAATCCCATCAGGGCCAGCTTTCATGGACACAGCTTCTTCAGCTTCAGCACCAAGAGCTGCCACTCGTAAGATGTGAGTGAGTGGGAGAAACACCTTCAGGATGGAGTTTAAAGCTGGTCTTGGAGTCACACTGCACCAGCCACAGCTGATATAAATCAGCAGAGCCCTTATAATTGATAACAGATGTCTATCAGCCCCTTCTGCAATTTCCACCAATTTTCATGGTGTTACTTAGCACATGCCCTGGCTGCTCTTGTGAAGATGGACCTGTACTTCTGCTTTGGCTTTGTATTTCTGGGGAAACTGGGAGGTTTCTGGTTACAGGGAGAGGGAATTTACTGTTCCAAATTTCTTCTTTGGATCTTCCATGTGATATGTCTCTTTGTAGGTCTCCTGCACATAATTTAGGCAGATAGACAGACAGATAGATAGATAGATGATAAAATGTCTGAATTACACAATTCTACTCTTCCAGCCGCAAGGAACCAATACACATAAATGGACACATGGCAACCTGATGAGTTTAATAACTTCCTTGTTTCCACCAAAATATGGCAAAAGAAATATTTTTTTTTCAGACAATATGAATTAAAAAAATATATATAATGACCCCATGGCTGTTTGCCCCAGGAAGTCATTGAGCGTAGGAATTTTGTAAGATTTTTACCTGTCTTGTTCATAGTGGCAGTTAAACTACGCCTCATTGTTAGTAAATTCTGGAAGCAGCATTTAGCACCCTTTTTCTTTTAGGTAGTTTGAAGTAATACGCACACAAGTGCTAGAGAGAGTGTAGGCAGCTTACCCTCTTATTTTATTTTCTGTGTTTACAGGATCTTACCATTTAGCTGAAGCAATGAATCCTGATGCTGTGTCTGACAGGATATTTCCTTAAACGGATCTTGGTCCCAGAAATTCTTGTGTGCCATTTGTTTCTTTGTCGAGTTTTGTGATTAACTTTCTATCCTTACACTAGCTTGCATACCCAAATTAAAATAAGCAAAGTAGCCTGAATCTTTCCTGCATGTCCAGAAAGTGTTGGAATAAACTTAATGGTAAGTTTCTGGATTTTTTCTCAGTATTGAGCAGAATTAACTGCATCTGTAGCTCACCATGTAGAAGATGAGTAGCGAGATGGGCTGTGGTGCCGCTGTGCAATGATTTTATTGGCTTGGCCTTGCACCCTGTTGAGAAGAAGTCCACAAGATAAAGCAGTCACATCAATAATTCAGCACAGATACCTGCACACTGTATGAATGAAAGAAGCCACTGTGAGGGACGGGCAGGAGCTGGAGCCCATCTTTCAGCAGGCTGAGCCAGTCCTGCAGCCAGAGCAGGACTACTTGCTGGGTACTGCAGTCCTGTCTCCCTCCAGCCCACAGCACCACTGCTGCACTGACACCATCACTCACACCTCCAAAAATACAGCTTAAA
The DNA here is from genome assembly GCF_000696875.1 of Nestor notabilis. Lineage (NCBI taxonomy): Eukaryota > Metazoa > Chordata > Aves > Psittaciformes > Psittacidae > Nestor > Nestor notabilis. The sequence goes on along the minus strand of NW_009916844.1, from coordinate 110,199 downwards.
CAGATAGGACAGGAGGAGCTCAAATCCACTATTTCCTTTGCATCTGCTGTTGCTCTGCAGGCTGGCTGGCACCTGGAACTGCGGGGCTACTCTGGACAATTTGTCTTGCTTTAAAGCCTTTATGCATTTTGATGCTAATGGATTATGAAACCTGTAATTAGTCTATATCATTCATAATGAAGTCTGTCATTTAGCCTTTAAGTGGAAAGGTTCTATTTGTTGTATATGCTACTTATGTAATGAGTATTTATCTTTATTAAAATTACTTTGTCTGGAAGATACTCTTCTCTTAAGGCACTTGGGAAGCTACATATGCAATTAAGAAGAGCATGAACCTGTAAATGCAAATCCTAAAAGCATAATGTGGAAGAAGCAGAGAACAGCAGAAGTGGGAAATTTGCTTCAGGAAGAAAGCTTACAATGTAGAAAGATGAAGAAAGTTGGTCAGTGTTTGCAGAGCTGTTGTGTGGAGCAGTGGGCTGGGAGGCAGCTGTGGGCTACAGAAACCTGGCTGCAGGGTTAGGCAGAATCTGAGACCCGAGAGTCTTTGCAGTCCCTGTGCAACTGAGACATACACTGCATCCATTGCTTTTGATTTTCTCCACTGCACTGATGCATCCAAGAAAATGTCTTTAAAAGTGCAAATCAGAAGTCTGCTGGTTTGAACTTGTTTCAGAAGGGGATGGAAGGAGGAGTTCCAGCTAGGAAAGGATCTTACTGTGTCCTTTATTAGTTTGGCAGTTCCGGCTCCCTATCAGCTGCTACAAGGCTGCTGTTTTCCCTGATGCTCCCATGTTTGTGCAGCAGTCTGGCACGGCTGCTCTGAGCAGGAGTGGGCAGCAAGAGCGCAGGCTCTTCCTGGCTCTCACCCAGGTGCCCACAGCACTTTGGTTGGAAATTGAGCATCCCAGGAGCTCACCAGCAAGCCTCCCAAAGCGATCGTGCTGGGTTTGTACTGACACCGCCTCCTGATTTTTACAGTATCATTTCTGTGTCTTTCTGGTCTGCCTTAGAGTGAAGCTTTTCCTTCTGCCCACTCCTCCTATCTTATGTTTATGGGGAAAGGGAAAAAGAAAACCAACAAGCCCCCTCAAACAAGCCAGCCTTACTATTACAAGTCCTCAGATGAGACGGAGCAGTGTGACTCATAACACTGGGAGCTTTGTCATGCAAGAACAGCCTCAGTAACTGTCTTCTGCCTTGATGTCCTGTAGGAAGGAACTGTTATCTCGGCTGATACAACCTTCACTGTGTGACAGGGTATTTGATTTCAGCACTTGCCCTGTATCGCATTTGACAGGTTGTGTATAGATCAAGCATATCATCTAAAAGAAAAATCTGTCCTGATTTAGTGATGCCAATGGGCAGATTCTCTGCCATTTCTATAGCAGTTTGTTCTGCTGTCAACCTTGATGGTAGAAATGCGTTTCTAATTTTGAACATGAATTTTGAATTGGTTCTCATTCCTTTCCCTGCTGGAATGAAGTCCCCTAAATCTCTGGAGAGCTGTTTTTTTCTGAAAGTACTGAAGCATCATGATCAAGGGATGGTCAAAGTGGGTGTAAAGCACAGTTTTTAGGGAGAAAACCCGTAACAGCAGGCTGTTCTTGATCTTCTCATGACTATAATCAAAAACTATTGCTTTTTTCAGAAACATGCATTAATGATGACCTAGTCAGTTCTCCCTCCTGTGTAACAGGAACATTGTGCTTGCTTGAACAGAAACATAACTATTTTCCTTTTTTTTTTTAATGATAACAGATCAACAAGTAGAAGGAGAAAAGATGTGAAATCCACTCTTATAATTGCCATTTTCCAAGAGCCTCCTTGCACGTATGCTTGTGGGTAAACTCAGGTGCCCTCATTCCCTGTCAGCACAGATTAGCTTATAAGCACATTCTCAATTTACTCACAGCCAGATCTCGAGCAATAATGGATGAGTCCTGAGTGGAAAGGAGTACCTGCAGCCACCAATCCCATCACTGGGAAGGCAGGTCCACTGTCCACACTGAGCAGGCAGTCACCCTGGGAGGCACAGGCAACCACAACTGGTTCCACTGCGAAAAGATCCACTGCAGGGGGGATGCAAAACAACTGTGCTGAAGAAAGGGAAAGAATAGAAATCCCAGGTTTTTCTCCTCTTTAATTGCTGCCTTCTGCTGGCAGCACTGTGACAGCTGACTCCTCTCCTGGATAGCTACATGTGGGACCTGAATCCGCACTCCAGCCAGCAGCAGGGCCTGGGGTGATGCAGGACACTGTGGACTAGAGGTCTAACATGAGATGAGTAAGGTGTGTCATGGACAGCCCAGGCTGTCTAGAGCTGGGCGTCCTGTTGAGGGTTGTACGGGCACCTCTGGTGCCAGCAGTGTGGCCGTCCTGGTGCTTGTGATGCCAACAGGATGAAAATTTGACCTGTCCCTGAGAATATGTGATGTTCTCCAGGAACGATTTCTGTATCCTACAGTGCTAATTATGGGATCCCACAAACTGGAATAAATCTCTACTGGCATTTAAAGTGATTTAAAATACTCTGGCAGAAAAAAGAAATATGTTGTTTTGCCATTTAAGAACTTTAAATCATGAACGCACTGATACAAACCAAACTAAAATCACCTGCTGACCTTCAAAAGTAGCTTGTATTGTTATTACAGTCCTCAAATATGGGAGTTGTAAAAATCATTTCCATCCATTCACAATGATTTACTGTGCATCACAGCATAAAGCTGCCTTATAAATTATTCTTGCATTAAATTCTTCAAAATTTTCCTATCCTATTAGAGCAGTTAAGTGTGCTCTAAAAATAATTTAAACTCCAATAAACATATTCAAAATATTTAAATCAATCCAATGTTGACCAAAAACTTTTTATATTTTTCAGTCTCTAGCGGTAAACTATTCTGGATGTATATTACATGAAATCTCAGATTTTAGTGGTTTAATTTTATGTGTATCATTAGAAAATCCACCCTGCAAGAAAGCAACATTAAACTTCTGTAGCACTGTGAGGTGAAAGCTCTTGGAATTAGGGATTAACTTCTGCTGTCTGCAAATACTGCTGTCTGGCTTTTTCAGTATCAGCTCTGTACAATCCAGCCTTTTGAATATCCCATCCCTTGCCACCGCACATCTTCTCCAGTGCCATCTTGTTTCATGACTATTATGGTCAGTGCATGAGTTAATAAAGAACACTGCAGCGTACTGCTATGCAGAGCCCTGTCCTACTAGGGATCATGGCAAATTGTACTGACATAAGGAGAGAGTCTTCACATGAATGGAAATAAATGCCTGATCTCTCATCACCTGCACAAACTGGATAATTATTTACCTTTAACGGTGGCCAGTTGAACTTCATGGTCTCATTCCAGCCTCCCAACATACTTTTCACTGTTCCGGAAGGAGAATGAGAAACAAGACTCTAATATTTTTCTGGGTTTTACTCAACACCTCACTGAGACACTGGACGTGGGGATGATCTGCCCATCGGCAGTACAAGCTGGGGCACTGGTCCCTGCTGGCTGCATCCTCTTCTACACCAACAGCTGCGAGCCAGCATCAGTTCTCCAATACAGCGTGATGCAGAGAAGGTTTTCCACCTTCCTCACTTTCTGAATCATCTTCCTCTCCCATGATTAACCACCTCTGTTGACAAAAACCTTACGTTTTATGCCACAGCTGCCTGCCTTCCCTCCCCCTGGAAGCACTAAGCATACTCTCATGGACCAGCGTCTTGACCAGCTAATGGAATGAGACACTTCCAATTTTCTCACAAGACACCATTAAAGGCTCTCACTATCATTTTGTAGTACCACTTTAAAACTTTTCTGTTTCCTTTTTCCAAATTTGGATGTTTAGGAAACAGTTTTCCTGTATCTGCCTCACGATTTCTATGCTCAGAGAAAACTTCTCAAACAGTCCCAAATCTCTGAAGTATTTAAAAAACAAGAACAAAGCTTTCAGAAGATGTTTAGACACATGGATATATAAAAAATATTTGTGAGTGAAAACTCCGTAAAAAAAAAAAAAATGTGTTTTTATTTCAGTTTTAAGTTCTGTATTAAAATTGATGACATCAAACAAAATAAAATTGCAAAACATACTAAGGTGAAAGAAAGAAAGAATATTCTCCCAAAGTATCATCAGCAGTTGTTTTACCACTGCAAGGCTGCTGTAATTTTCTCTTGGTAAAACGAACTCCCTGTGGAATTTACAACATTTTAGTGGCTGGATTTCAAGAAAACCGCATTTTATGAGGTGAAGATGTTTGAAGTTTGTGTTGATCAAAATCTTCCTTTGGCAGCCTGAGCTGCCGGGGCGGTGTGAGTGTCCAAAAGACGGGCATAGGAGGGGAGCATATGCTGTGTGTGAAAGGGTGACAGCCACTTGGCACGAGGAAGGTGGGCACGGGTTTGCCAGCCAGTGTGGGTGTTCTATCCAAGATGACAGGAGAATAGACATGGTGCTCGTGCAGCCCAAGCCGGAGGCTGGGAGGGATAGGAGGCCAGCAGAATCAGGTAAAGGACATAGGACTAAATCAAGGCTCAACATTAGGAAGAAACAAACACAAAAATAGAAACGAGATGATGTTACCAAGAAAAAACAAAGACGTCTTGCTACAGCTCACTGAAATAAAATCTAGATGCTTTGGTACCTGGAAAAAAAAATCTTCAAGAAGGTTCTAGCAGCATGTATATGGATGGTACAGAAGAGGTGTGTTCATCTCTCAAGATTGTGGCTGGAGTTTTACAGAGCTTCCCAGGGCTTTCCCATAACATTGTAAGGAAATGTCCCAGAGAAGCTGTGGCTGCCCCATCCCTGGCAGTGTTCAAGGCCAGGTTGGATGGGGCTTGGAGATACCTGTCTAGTGGAAGGTGTCCCTGCCTGTGGCAGAGGGTTGGAACTAAACAGTCCTTAAGGTCCCTTCCAACACAAACCATTCTGTGATTCTATGAAATACAGACTGGAAAAAAAAGACTCCTCAATAAGTAATTGTTACTTACTAAGCATTTGGAAAATGTTGCATATGATGGACCCTGGCTGGGTTGGGGATACATTTTTAACAGCAATATATTCTATTACTCTAAGCAGTAAAAATCAACTGGTCCAGAAAAATAATCATTTAGATAAAAGCTGATGAACACATGAGAGGAATTATGAGAAATGACAGCCAAGACTGTGAGGGAACTTCAATGGCTATGGATATAGCTGGTTAAGCAGAAAAATCAGTAAGTAACTAAAGTCAATAAAAATACTGTACTATACAGAAAGTACCTTCTTGTTTTAATTCCTTATTAATCATAATACTGGGAACATAAAAATAATTTGTAATCAATACAACCAATTTGATTATTGAAATTAGTTCTCCTGTGTTTCCTGCAAAGTGATACGCTTAGAAAATAAATGTTAACAGTAAAGACAGAGGAAACAGCAATGTGTGAAATCTTATTGCTAACATTTCTGTAGCACTTGCCTAGGATGCGTTAGATGAAACCTTTGAAGCAATCATTCCCTTGGAGAGTCACTCAGGAGTCTGGACGGCACTCACCCGTGTCTGAGGTAGGGAACTCAATGTGCTATACAGATTTTGTCCTAGTTTGAGCAAAATTGGAAGGAACTAACGTGATAAGCATGAAAATCTTACACAGCAACCTGCACGCTCTGGAGAGTCAGCTGGCTTCACTCTCCAGGTTTCACACCAGATGTCTCTCAGCTTCAAGGGAAAAATAGAGAAGTTAAATAGGAGTATACATGTGCATATATTTATGTGTGTGTGTGTCCACATACATATATGGCCAAGTAGGTTTTAATATAGAAATTCTGAAAAATGGTCAGTATTCTGCTAATATATGTTTTCAATAATTTGTTACAGAAGGATTGCCTAATTACATAACCTAAGTCATTTTTACATTCCTGTTAGAAACTTCAAAGCATATAGTTAAAATTAACAACAGATCCCCACCCCTACCCAGTTCATACAGTATTACATTGCAAATTAAAAAGAGTCTAGACAGTATTTCAGTACCAGTAGGAGTAAAATGAGAAAGAATCTATCTACAATATTAAAATATAGTATTTTTCTATCAGAAAAAAGTATTTTAGGGATATTTCCCTAACTGGATGTTAAAAATAATCATAACAGAGAAGATAACTGAAGAGAATGCAGGATGTCTCAAACCACATGCTAAAATGGCTTTACAAGTCTGTATCATGTTTTCTACTTCTGTTTTTCAGGTCATTATGTTTTCCCAAATGCAAAAGAAAAAGCATTCATGGAAGTCAAAGTATCAGACAGCTGAGTCCTAAATATTAAAGAGACCAAACCCACTAAATTCCATCTCACAATGAATTCTGTGAATATTGAAAAATGACAAGTTCAGATATCTAAAAAAATTATATGATGACCAAAGGATATTCAGGGCTCTTGATGTATCCTTTGACCAACCATGGCCATCTCTAAGATTAGTATATTTATACAAAGCCAAGGCAGCATTTCTTCTCTAAGTTTTTACCTATGTAGAAACTTTTTCTAAAAAAAAGGAAGTGCAATTAGAGATTCAAATTCTTTTTAAACTGCAGGCCTCTGGGAATGACAGTTCTCTCTATGTTTGCAAACTATCTAACATTGGAGGCTTTGTATTAATCCAGCTAACTAATTGCATCACAATTATTTTGTAGAAAGTCAAATACAATGTGCAGGATTTAGCTAAATGAACTCTTAGGAAGATGCTTAAGCATATGAGCATCCTTCTCTTCCCCCAAGCTGAATACAACAGAAAACTCCACAGAATTAATAATTTTAAGTATCAGTTTAACTAAAGAATGATCAGATTGTTTTGACCTCGGAAACTTCACTCAGCTCGAAGAAGATGAGGCACATGCTTCATACATGAAAACTTCCACACAAATTTGATAACTTCCGGTGCAGAACTGCAAGCTGCCAATGCTTGTGCTCTTTCTTGCTTCTACCTGATGACTATGTGGACATTAGGGGAGAAAATGTGCAAAACAGAGAGGGGAGATGTCTGATAAAGGCATAATCCTCTGTTTTGTTCCATCCTCCTGCTTTTTAATTCCATCATCATCCTCCTCTGAGTTTTTTGACATGAGAGGCATCCTCCTCTATCACGAGGATACTGGTAATAGATATTCAGCAGGCATACATAGCTAAACAATTTTACATAGCTTTTTATAGAACTATATATTCTATAAAGAACTATTACTCAGCAGCATCTTCTTGTGGGACAGATCCTAGGTATTTGGGGACATCTCTGGAGAATCCAAATTCAAGTATATATGTATTAAATAATTGCTGCTCAACAGTAAGTGCAGTGCGTTTGTCTAGATGTCCTGTGGCGTGAGAAACCTCAATCAATAGTTCACTTACCTCTGCATCAGGATTCCTTTCTTTTTTTATTTTCAGTATTAACTTGGCAGGACTAACACAGTTAGTTGCCCCAGTTTCCAGAAATTCTTACCACCCCAGCTCCACAAACACTCCACAGACAAAAGGTAACTTTAGAAGAGGAATCTTTACATGCAGGGCTAGGTCATGATACTGCCACTGCCCACGCCATGTAACCTGCTGCTGGTAAGCTACTGAATTGAATTAAGATAGCTGTCACCATTGCAAAATTGAAACAAAAGTCCCAACAGACAGATTTTTTAAGTAACATTCATGTGACTTAATTCACATTCACATTTAAGCATAGCATTCAAATACAATAAAGGAAACTAAAAAGAAATTCTCCTACCTCTGAGGAAGTGATTTAAACTCTGCAAAGGTGATGGCTTGCAAAGCTTGGTCAGAACAGGCAGAAGCCAGGTTCTGCAATGGGCCCAGTGTAAATGCAAATTGACCTGGAAGTAAACCTCACAAAACCTGCTACATGGCTGCAAGAATGGGAATGATGAAAAAAAAACTGGAGTTTCCACCAGTCTTACTATACATGCTAAAGGTATTTATAGCCATGTTATATTGAGATTGTCGAAGTGTCTCCGTTTTAAGTGCCAAACTATAGCCCAGAGTTGGCTTTCTCATGGAAAACACCAGAAACTAAGCCAAATAACTGCCACTGAGAAATGCAGAAATAATAGTCAATACTATGTTTGCAGAATGTTATTTTTCTGGGTAATCCCTTTACATAGTTGGTCTTAAACTGCCAGTATTCATGACATTTATTATCACATCTGTGTACGCACTAATCCTCAGTCATACATCTTCCAGCTGACTACTACCATATTAGCTATTTTTCCCTCTAATTTTCATTGCATTCCCTTTCCATTCTTTTCATGAGAAGAACAAACTATTGGTTTCTTTTTGCCTTAGAACTTCATCATAGTAACGGGACAAATGTCAGAAATATTGAAGAAAAGAGGTGGTGAAATGTCACACAAAAGGAAGAAGCCTTTCATCCAGTAAGTTTGTCAAAGGATGCTATTTGACACATAACTGCTTCATTTATGGACTGTCAGATTATAAAGCAGCATTTTTTCTCCAGCAGAATGGCAGCAGATAGTCAGGCGTGATGGCACATGTACAAGTCACACAGCAGAGACTTTTTGGGAGCTGGAAATTCATACCCTGGCTAAAGAAATCTTGTCATTTATGAAAAGATTAGAGGCAAGAGTGATGGAAAATAATTATGGATAAGGATAGAAAGCTGGTTAACTCTTGTCACTGTCTGGCCCAGCATGTCACAAATTAGAGCATGGAGTGAAACGTGCCACAGTCACATCTGTAACCCACATCTGAAGTGCAAGTGAAGTAGGTTCTTTCCACATGGGATCTGAAGTGGACTGTGCTGCTTGATAACTGAAACAGCTGACCAAAAAGGACTGGCAGGAGGATTAAGTCACTTTGAGTGAAATTCAACTTGCTGCAGAGCCATCAGCAGATTCTGGGTACTCCGTGATGCATTAGCACAGGGAACCTGCACGCGGGGGCCAGCACTGCCTCTTAATAGACCTGGTCTTTTCAATAAAATACCCTGGGTTGGCTGGTTGTCTCATGGAAGAGCATCAACTTCTCTAACTAAGAAGTAAGGCCTTCTTTGCAAAAGCAAAGACCAAAACCATCTCTCTGAGGGAAAAAAAATACAAATAAGAAATCTATAGGAGTGTGGCAATGCTGCTTATTGCAGTGGTGAGGACTCTGTTTCTCACCCTGTTGCCCCTGCAGATCACTGCCTGCTTGAACATCAGACAGAGCTCAACAGCACCCAAAGTAAAACAAAGGGTGCTTCCTGCAGAACAGGCTGCATCTTTAAAGCACACAAGGAAACAAAACTCTTACCAGCTCCTTGAAAGCACATCAACATCAGCAACTGTCGTGGTGGTTGGATTTATTGGAGCTGAGAAGGACCCTGAAGTAGCTGGTTAGAAAATATGCCACATGAGAAGCACTTTTGCTTGCTTTCTGAAGATTTTGAAGCCAATAGCTCTGTGTCTGTGGTTTCAGGTGGATGCCAGGAGAATGTTACTTTTTCTTCCAAAAATGTTGGTATGAAAAATATGCTCAAGAATCTATGAAAGTGTTTTATAGAGACATTTATTTACACTATTTTAGATAATAACCCAAATATTAGTCATTTGGGAGTGTGTGTTCACATTTGTCCTAATGTCACATTCGTTCCTAGTGGGCCAGAAAGGAAAATAATATGGCAGCTAGAGGGATGGAATGCTTTAGAAGAAAATCAGATATAGCTCATGACACTCTGGAACTGTTCCTTTTATTCTTTTTAAATCTATGGTATTAATTTTATTCCTTTAATTTTATTCAATTTAATCAAATGTGGTTTATTGGGGGGGGGGGTTGTGTTTTGTGTTTGGTTTTGGTTTTTTTTGAGAGGCAAAAATGCTCTAGATACCTATGTGCTAAAAAGAAATACTGGACATTCTCATGTAGAGAAACCCACAGTTTCACCCAGGATTCTGTTGACTGTATTTAATATAACCTCTGTTGCTGAGAAACTCTATCTTTCCTTTACAGAAAATAATTGCTGTTGTGTTTGGCTACAAAGCAGACATCATCTTATGTTTTGTTTTGCCCTGCCAAGTAGCTCCAGCACATGACACACAGAAAATGAACAATCTCATTGTTATGGCTGTGAATTTCATGCAGATCTCCACTGAGGTCTCCATTGTCCGGATTTCTGTCTATAAAACATCCAAAATCAGGGTGATTTACAATGGATTGAAAACTCTGGCTGTTACTCATTAATTCTAGTTTTGTCTAAAGTTGACCGAAAGGTGTTCTTGCCTCCCATGGCCTTTTCCCAGGCTCTGATGCTGAGCATGCTGTTACATGCAATGCAGGCACAGCCCCACCATCCTTCCAACAGTAGCCTTTCACTTGGGAACAGGGTCCTGTGTACTTTTTAAATTTGAAGCAAATTAGAAGAAGAATCAGGTTTTGAAATCTGGGGAGATTTCCACTGGACACAAGAGGAAAAATTTGCACAGTGACAACAATCAGCCATTGGAATAATCTCCCCAGGGAAGTGGTGGATTCCCCAATACTGGACACTGCTAAGATTCGGCTGGGCAGGGTGCTGGCCCATCTAGTCTAGGTCATGCTTGCCTAGAAATGTTGGACCAGATGATTCTTAAGGTCCCTTCCAACCTGGCATTCTATGATTCTATGACTCTATGAATCAGATAAAATATCAGAAGTGCTTTTCAACAACATAGATATTGCTTAAAGATGCAAAATTTTCCCCATAGGAGAATCTGAAAATATTTGTTGTGGTTTAAACACAACACTGTACCAGTTACTAGGAAGAAAATCAACTCTATCCCAGCTGAAACCAGGACAGTACCACAGAAGAATAAATCCAAAATCAGTGTTCCTGTAAGGGAAATAGAGTATTGAGAAGATACTAACAATAGAAAGATCTCGATCAAAAAAAGAAGTTTGTCAAAAAGATGAAATACCACACATTTTCACAAGGTAAGTAAAATCATAGTAAAACAACAAAAAATTGGTTTAAGAATTAAAGGTACAGCATGTACTGAGAACAACTCTTTCTAATACATGGTAGGTGGGATGTTTCTCAGAGAGCTTGTTGGATTGGTGAGAGCCAAGGAAGACAGGAAGGAGGAAAGCTAAACTAACTCTGTGAACTGGATCCTGTGCTACAGCCTATTCACTGGTGTAAGTAACCCATCCTACAGCAGCGTTATCTGTCTTTGTGGTATCTGCTGACAAATAGAGAGATGGTCCTGTAGCAAAACACATGGGAGCACATCTGTGTATGGGCACCGCGGAGGCAGGTAGTAATGGAGATGCATGTAAATTTAACAGCCTTGAAGGCTATCACCCATATATCTTCTCTTCCACATCTCCTGATCAGTAATTGGAAGAACATGATTGACTTGCATGCATTATTTAACTACATCTATTCAATACTTTGCATTTTCAGCAAGAAAGCAACAGCTTGTGCATTCCTAGACAGACAGGCTTCCTCTGCTCTCTCCAGTCGTCCTAGAGGAAAGCTTTCCAATGATCAGTCCTAGCTATCCTCGGCATATTGCTGTCTCTTCTGTCTTATACATTAATTCCTACTTAGGAAATAGAGTAGTAGAAAGATAAAAAAACAACTAAAGCAACTCATCAATGGATAATAGAAGTTGAGCAGGAAATTACCCACATGTAAAATCTGCCATCTATCTCAGAAGACTTTCTTTCTGCTTGTCCAAAGGATTGAATTTGACAGTAGGCTTTCCACTTAAGCTGTTAAGCTGCTGGTTTTCATTTTCTTGCAAAATGTATACAGAAATCTAAGACTAGTCAGAGCTCAAAACAGGAACAGCATTTTCTAGCTTCCCATCATGTGAAGTATAACTTTCGCATATGTGATCCACCTCCATGTTCCTTTTTTTCACATTTTTACAGATAACAAGCATATCCTGTAACCTGGTCACCCTCACCCCTGGCTTAACAGGGCTGCTGTGTTGCCCTGAGAAGAGTTTAGACTGCTTGTCTGCAAGTGGGGTGAGAGTATCAGTAATGCCCAGGGAAACACCTCAGAGATTTTCTGGGATGTTGGGCTGATTTGGCATGGCTTTATGTTTTCTACCATTGATTGGCTGGAATAAACAGTAAGAAATATTCATGCATCCAGACCTTCTTTCTCCTGATTCACAGGGTTGGGACTCTGCAGAGCATGCTGCAATTTTTACCTCCTGTGAGACCTGGTGCAGACAAACACTCACAAATTGCTGCATTTTTAAACCTGATCCGTGTTCGGCAGAAGTGTTTTTGGGGAATGGATGCTACCTGAAAATTGTAGAACAGGAGAAAAATCGAATGCAGCACTACAGATGTGACACTGGGCACCTGTTGGTTCCATCACCAGCTGAGCACCAGCACAGCCCAGGTGTTTGGCTACAAGTATGTCATTATGAAGACATGCTAGAAATACAACGTTCTAAAAATTAGCTTTCATTTTTAAAAGGATAATCTCCAGACCTGTCTTTGCATTTGAAAGGTATCAACATTACTACAAGAGGAAAAAGAAGAAACTGAAAAATAATCCAGAAACTGTCACTTTAGCTCATGAAAATATGAGCTAGCACTTCACATTCCAGCTGTAGTTCTTCCAGCTAACAGGTCCGACAACAATTATAAACAATCAAGCTTCATCAAAAGAGAAGTAATTTTTTCTCCTGCTCTTCATTTTCAGAGTTCTCCCTGACCCTCATTGCTCAGGTGCTAACACCTTTTAATTTGCACTTTCCAAATATATTCATAGTCACATCACACTGACCTGCTTTTAGCACAACAGAATCCCTTTATTTAATTCATTCTGCTTCTCCTTGAATGCTTATTCCACTAGGGTGTTTACAGGAAGGAAATACATCTTGCTTTTACTTTCCTTGGCTAAACTCCTTCCCTGTCCCAGCAAACTATCATATGGCTCAAGAGGAAACATCCACCCCAGCTCGGGGTGTCGCAGTGATCAGCTGAACAGTGTCACCTCAACTGCCTGTGGTTGGAGGACCATATTCGTTATCACCTCTTAAAAGAGGGTTTCTGAAACAGGTATTTGTTAGTGCAGTGCTTTGTAACTATTCTATAATTCTATGAGTTTGCAGTTTCCTTCTCATTAGCTCTTCTCTTCTGCCACATTGCCTCCTTCGTGACACTTCCTTTTCATTGGAATTATAGAACAATTTGGGTTGGAAAGGATCATCTCGTTCCAACCCTCTGCCATGGGCAGGGACACCTTCCACTAGACCAGGTTGCTCAAAGCCCCATCCAACCTGGCCTTGAACACTGATGGGGCAGCCACAGCTTCTCTGGGCAACCTGTGCCAGTGTCTCACCACCCCTCACAGGGAAGAACTTCTTCCTAATATCTAATTTAAATCTCTCCTCTGTCAGTTCAAAGGGCATTCCTCCTTGTCCTATCCCTACATGCTCTTGGTAAGGAAAATAAACTTTTCTTTTTTAATCTTATGCTAAAAGTTTCTAGGGATATTAGCTCATTGCAGTGAGCTTCGGAAGAGGCTTCTGTAGTGCCCTCTGCTTTGGATCTGCCTGGCAACACAAAGCCAATAATGGACCAGCCTTGGTTGAGGGAATACAGAGGCCAGCAGTGGTACTGCTCTGTTTCTTCAGGGGAACGTAGTGGTTGATGTGCCAGCCTGCAGAAAAACACCTTTGCCTTGAACTACACATTTTTAAAATATGTCTTGTGCTGTCTTTTTAATATGCTGTAAGATTTGGGGTTTTTAATGTGTGTGTAAAAAGTGAAGTGAGAGGCTGTGCACTGCGTTACTGTGGTCTGAAGATCCAACCTGCCTCTTCCATTAGATTAGGTTTGTAAATAGCTCGTGATTTCTATAACTTCGTTTTAATTACTAAGCATCTAGAAGCTAAGTAATCCTAAAACACCCTTAGAGCAAACGATTGTTTTTATTCAGTTTTTGTTACGTGGGAAAATCCAATCTGTCTAGTCATGCTGCAGTGAACTCATTGACTTCAGTAACATCAGGAATGAAAATAAAATCTGTGTAGAAAATAGATGAAAACACAGCAAACCGTCAGGTCTGAACAGGTGAGAAGCCCTATAACACAATAACAGTACACAAAAATCAATACTATCTTCAGCAAAATGACTTCCCCCTCCCATGCATTGTCATTGCTTAAGGATAAGCATCCATCAACAGTGTACAAAATTAATTGAACATGCAGCTGATAAAAAAATATTTTTTAGGAAAAAAAGACAAAAATATTTACTGAAAAGGAAAGACTTTTCCTGAATTTATAGTGTCTAAAGTAACAATTACATGTGGAAATTTGGAAAATAGAGAATTAAACAAAATTTGTAAGATATTCACAAGATTTATGAGTTAATCAGCTAAACATCTCAAACTCGAACCACTCTTATTAACTTAAGCTGTTCAATTAACTTTATTCTAGCTTTTGTCTTCCTCTCCCAAGGAAGAAAATGTGCAACTAACATTTTGACTTTTCCCAGTTCTACACCCTGGTCTAGTTACAATTTGCTCTCCCCTTACCAAACTTTTCTGATTGTAGCTGAGGAGATACAAGTACCTACTTTGCCCACATCCTCGCACCAACCCCTCAATGCCTATTGACCAACATCTGGCTTTGGACTCTCTAAAAGTCGCAAGAGACAACAATAACCTGGGAAGAATAGCCCAGGTAGCTCTGTGCAGGTCAGCATCATCCAGGTCTACACACCAATTCTGCAGGTGGCTCTGCAGTCTGGAGCCTCCCTGCACGCAGCCCAGAAAAAGTATTTTCCCTTCCAAAATGTGGATTTTTTGATCTGCTCACAAACTGAGACTTAGTAAGAAGGCAGGAAGACCAAGTCTCCTAAAAGAGGACCTCTTCCTCTGTGGAAGAAGCAGTGGGCAGTGAGAAGTGCTAGGGCATCATTAAAGAGATCAGCACTGGCTTCAGCAGGCAAGGACTCTACCCTTCCGTAAGTACATCACACTGCATCACAAAGCCTTCTGATGATTCACTTGACTTCGTTGTGGTCAGAGTATCCAAACAGCAAATGGCCCTGGCATACGTAAATGCTTACAAGTTAAAGGAGATGTGTCTTCATTAATACAGTAGCCCGCACTTCCCTGCTGACAGTAATTGACATGAGTTTGATTTCACATCAAGAGATATGGTAGGAAACTTAGCAAAAGGAAATGGCCACATACATATTAACAAGATTTTATCCAGCCATCTCATTATTCTTAGACATATGTTCCCATTTCAAGAAAGAGGAAAGGTTTATATCTGAGAAATACTGTACTGCCAACCACTGATTTGATAAATTATGATTGATAATTGCAGATAACACATTAATACAATACTTAGGTTATATTAGAAACATTTAAAATGATTTTAAAAAAATAATTAAAATTACTAGAGTTTCTGCTTCCCAGCTGATTGGTCATGGCTCATATTCAGAAACAATAGACTCTGGAACTAGTGCATGTATATACCTGCAGTATTTTGATGGGTGCTCTCTCCAAGATGCCTGCAGCAATTTTTGTCTTCAGAACTACACAGTGAACATAGAATCACAGAACAGTTAGGGTTGGAAAGGACCTTAAGATCATCTAGTTCCAGGACGTGGTGGTGTTGGTTGATGAGAAGCTTGATATGAGCCAGCTTTAGTGTGCTCTTGCAGCCCAGAAATCAACTGTATCCTGGGCTGCACCAAAAGAAGAGTGACCAGCAGGTTGAAGGAGATGATCCTGCTTCTCTACTCTGCTCTCATGAGACCTCATTTGCAGTATTGTGTACAGTTCTGGTGTCCTCAACATAAGAAGGACATGGAGCTGTTGGAGCAAGTCCAGAGGAGGGCCACGAGGATGATAAGGTGGCTGGAGCACCTCCCTTATGAAGATAGGCTGAGAAAGTTGGGGCTGTTCAGCCTGGAGAAGAGAAGGCTGCATGGACACCTCATCGTAGCCTTCCAGTGTCTGAAGGGGGCTTACAAGGATGCTGGGGAGGGACTCTTCATTAGGGACTGTAGTGGTAGGACAAGGGGGAATGGGTTTAAACTTAAACAGGGGAAGTTTAGATTAGATATAAGGAAGAAGTTCTTTCCAGTGAGGGTGGTGAGGCACTGGAATAGGTTGCCCAAGGAAGTTGTGAATGCTCCATTCCTGGCGGTGTTCAAGGCCAGGTTGGACAGAGTCTTGGGTGACATAGTTCAGTGTGTGGTGTCCCTGCTTATGGCAGGGGGGTTGGAACTAGATGATCTTAAGGTCCCTTCTAACCCTAACTATTCTATGATTCTATGATTAAAAGAACATTTTGACTTGGTAAAGATGAATAAAGTAACCTAAATTTTTATTGAAGCCTTATTTTTACTCAATTGCTTGGAGTTTTTCACTGGCTTATAAATAAAAACATTAACAGTAAAAATTGAAACAACTATCAAAATCATCAGTTTAAATTGTCAGTAAAAAGACACAATAATAAACCCCTGCTTTTGTGAACTTACCACTGTTGCTTGCTTTTGGACAGCTACACTAGACTTTCATGCTGTTTAAAGCACGTAACGTCTACCCTGAGCATATCCCTACCAGCACCCTTGGCCCTGTGGAGGAGCTGAGCCACAATGACATGGGGTAAAAAGGCAGTGTCATCAGCCTCTGGGCTACTGCCCTGGGACTGAACAAGTTTGTCCACTCAGCTACCTTGTCTTTCACTCTTCCAATCTCATATAAAATAGGCTTTTAATTTAAACCTAAAATTGGAAAAGTAGCTGGCCCAGTAAAACAAATTATAGCCACGTTACAGTCTCAGATCAGCTCTCCCTGCCTTGAGTCCTACATTTCTTTCCATGTGAAAAATACCAGCAGATAGGAGTTGAGTTGACCATGAATTGTACGCAGTGAGCTGAGGACGAGAGTGCAGCAAAAGCAGCTGCATTTTGCAGTGAGCCTATAGATGCAGACATGGGCAAGGGACTTAACTGGCATGTGTGCTGCGATGAGTAGACATATAAGGACAGACTATGTTAAGCACTTCTAATTAGGAGAACTTTAGCTGTATTTCCTATTCTTCATGTGAATGACCAGATTTCTTTGAAAACTTTTTGGGTTTTTTTTAATATTCTTGAAAACTTCTCCCACATTTGCAGGGGAAAAGGAAATGATTTGCACTCTTGGGTTGCTCTGCTCCTTGCTGCACACTCAGTTATTATGGTGAAACTGTTTGGTAAGAGCACTCCAAACCAGCCACAAAGCAAGATAACAAAAACAGCAATGTGGCTTGCATTTCACTCTCACTCACAAATCATGAAGACACATAGCTGTTCTGTAAAATAAGGCACAGTAGACTCTCTGCTTGGTGCTGCGGTCACCAGGTTCATCTCTGCTTTTCAAAACACATCAGCACTAAATATCGTTTTGTGCCCTTTTCATTCTGCTAATCACTTTGAATTCTTGCAATGTACCTTAGGTACAGAGAGGGAGCCACTTTGCTCTTCTCACATTTAAGTCAGGGCAGTTGACTGTTGGATGAGCTATTGCACAAGTACTTCAGATAAAAGTGATGCTGCAAAGGCAGCAGCACTCAGGCCTCTATTTTTCAGATTACTCTTAATCATGTTTTTTTACTGCTTTATGTGGGGAAAAAGAAAAAAAAAAAAATAAAAAACCCATTAAATCTCCTTTCTACCTTCCAGCTCTGATATTTCTAGTTTATCAGTCACCTGCAAACTATTAGGGATGAGCACACATCTAGTAATGCTCAGAGCTAAGGCTGAGCTTGGCTAAGCACTCCAAGGTTGAAATGCTGCCTAAACCTTGCCTGGACTGTTCCAGACCAGAACCTCCATAACTGAACTTGAAATCTTGTAAGAACACCTTCTGGGCAAGATTCTCATCATGTCTGCTGTCTCTTTGCAGCAAGCTGGGCTTGGAAAGGCATCATTTTGGAACAGCTGCAAGCACAAGCTTGCAGAAGAACTTCCAAAGCCATTAGCTCTCTCATACCAATTGATATAGTCAAACACAAAACTCGCCCTGTTACATGAGCGGAGGGCTCTCAAACCTAGGCTGCATCTCCTGAAAACTGTGCTTAGCTGGAGCTCAAAACCTCACAGTGGCTGAGTCAGGGATGCTGCACAGTAACACACTGGGATGCTGGGCAGCAAGTACCCATTGAACAGCTGCAGACAGGAAGGAAGGGTAGAGGAGTAATGTCCCTTCATACGGGTAACACTAATGATGCTCGGTACGGGATGAAGGCAATTGCTTGAAGACTCACAGAAACACAAAGATGCTCCCTGGAAAGCATATGGTTTAATTCCTCATCAGTGCCAAGGGTCTCTGTCTCTGAAGAAAGGGTTAATGGTTGTTGGCTTAATTAGTGCAACATGAATGAACAACATTTTTGTGAGCTTGAGGGTAAATTAAGACAACATTTAGTTCTGCTTCTTATTAGCTCTGCATAAATTCTCCCAGGAGCCTAATTAGCTCTGTCATAGCAAACTTCTCTACATGAGAGAATGTATTCCTTTTCTATAGGTTTCACCCTTGTAATATACCATATTAGCAAGTAACGCACTCTCATCCTTTCCATACCAGTTGCCGGTTGTGTAGCACAGGATCCTGGTTGTCTACGCTGCCCACCCTCCCCATGGTAGCTCCCTACAGCCATCTCACATTGCCAGCATATGCAGTTACATCAAGATGAATATCCCTCATGTACACTTTACTCTGAGCTCATGTTCCAGTGGAGGGTCCCAGGGGTCTCAGTGGACACTGGCACCCATGCACTCTGCAGCACTCAGAGCACATGGGGGTCTGCAGAATTCCAGTCAATTCTCTCAAAGTCAAACCAGAACAAGTTAATAAATTACATTGCCAGAGTTACCAAAACAAACAAGTTGGACTTGCCAAGGAAAGCATCTTTTCCTCTAGGACATCTTAAAAATAAAGCATCTATAAAAAACCCAATACAACAAACAGCACCTGAGAATGCCCTCAACTCTATAGATATCAGACTGTTTTTCATTTGGAAGAAAGGAATCAACTGATTTCGAGTATTTTCAGATCTGAGCACTTTCCTCATGTAAAGTCGTTGGAGTAAGTAGCTTATCTCTTGGGCTTCTCTCAGGACTGAAACAGGTTAAATTACTTATCATACCAATATTTGCCACTAGACTTCTGCTGCCCAGCACGGAAAGCAAGCTGCTATTTCTGTTAAACCTGGCAGTGGCAATGAAGGTTGTGCTAGTTCAGCCCTTCTCAGATGCAGGTTCACCTGTGTCCCTGTGGGAGCTGCACAGGAATACAGGAATGGCCACATCTGCCTTTACTATGCAAGTATGTCTTCCCCCACCCTTCTCTTAGGAAACAGAAAAAATAGCATTGCTTTGCTGTTCCACCTTGCTCTGTACAAAGATCACTGAGTGGAATTTGGGTACTGACATTTTTTATAGGTTTTCCTATTCACAGGCAGCACTTAGGGTACCATGCAGCAAGCTGCTTTCTTAGCTCAAGCCTGGGGCTCCATCCCACCCCACCACTTTGCTGCACAATCCTGGGTGCTTTGCCGAGACTCCTGATTTGCTTTAGGCCTCATAATAAATACATACTTCATTAATAACACTCTTGTGAGTCAAAATTTATTCATTTCAGTCTTCTTTGAGGGTAGAAGCTTTTCCCTGCCTGGGCTTAAACCTTATCCATGAAATGCTGCCTCTTTAATTTCTCACAGTGCATGTGGAAGGGCCGAAGGGGGCATGCAGGGGCAGATCACATACCAGCAGTGCCAGTGCTGAACATCATTTATCAGCATGCCTTTCTCCTGAATATTAGCCAGCACGTTTCATAACCGTTTTAGTGATTTTAAGCATCTTCTGCTAAGTTGCTTTTAGCCATCCGTTCCCCAGACTATTTCCTTATTTTAAGAAAAGGGATTCAACTTTTTTTCATTTGTCCTTTTGATATCGAAGTTATCTTTTAAATAAACTGTTTCACATAAAAAGGTATATTTTGCATGCTTCATTCATGAGAAGTGAGATCTTGGTCATGATGACCTCTCATCATTCCTGGAATTTTCAGAGTAAATGGCAGCATCTCTCGCACATCATCAGCAGTTCTTTAAGCAACCACTATCATGCAGAAATTTTATAATGCAGAAATTTCTTTCCTGAGAGTAACAGCCATACATCTTGAAGGGATAATCATAAGTAAAAAATTGTCTCTGTACATTAATTATCTTTAGAGATTTGTTCCAAAAAGCAGGTAGTAATTTTTGTGTTTTAACATTTATAGTTCTGTGGAAAGCACATTATTATGCAGAAGGATCTCGATCCAGACAGCTTATTTTCTCCAGATTTTTATGTAGAGCTTTCAGAACTTTTACTCTGAAGGGAAAGAAAGAAAGGTTAAATACATACAGAGTCTGAAACTGTGCGAGTGCTTCATCTCACAGAATAACATAGGTGAGCCATGCATGACTGAAGGTGACCACCCTGACCTCTATGCTGGCTGCTGCTGGTGCCCACTGCAGCTCCCATCCCTTCAGCATGGTCTCAGCTCACACCCCTCACCTCCCCAGGGAGCAGCTCAACTTCCAATGCAGCCGCCCCTTCTCCACATTTTGGGCCAAGGCATTAACAATTAACCCCAAAAGACACTGGTCATAACTGTGGATTTCATGCTACTGAGCCCGAAAGCTCTTCCAGTTCTCATCCCCTGTGTGCACCTACCCTGTGTGCAACCTCCCCAGGAAGGCTGTTGGAGACCACACAAAAGGCTTTCCTAAGGGCTGTCTATATAACATCCATAGTTCACCCTCTAGTTAACTGGCAAGCTTAAATTTTAAAAGAAAAGTTATTGAGATTATACAGTACAAAGATTTATTAATTACAAAATCGTGAAGGCACCTTTCAAGCATTTTCATCCCTGATTACAGCAAATTATCAGAGACATCTGCCATGCTGGTCTTCAGTATTACAATGGCATATTTAGCTTCAGACCCAGAGGGTGGATCACACGAGAAATACATGGAAAAGTCTTGTAATTTGACTTGTTCACAGTTGCAATTTTAATGCCTTTCACTTCGAGAAATACTGTGTTTGAGATGTTTTCCACCAAGTCTCGGGCAGTGTTCCCTGAAGGAATAAATTAAAAGATTAATTTATCTGGTAGTGCAGGGCTACCGAGGAAATTACTTCTTCTTGGGCTCATCAAGACACAGGATTAAGGGGTTGCTGAGTCGTGGTGTGTGGTACCAGGACACCATGCAGTGTGCAGGCCACAGGCAGGCTGAAGCTTCGGCTAGACAGTGCAACAGAGATGACTGGTCTGAACTCTGCTACAGCAGCAGATGTAATCTGTGATGGCAACAAAAGCAGAGACGGCTGCATGCTGTGACTGCGGGAGAAGGATCCTCACACAGCAGACAGCCATGGTGGGAGACCGCATCTTTTTTCCAGGGTGGAAGTAGAAAGAGCATTTGTCATTATCTCAGAAGAGTATGAAAGCTCCCAGGAACTTGACACTTACGTCCTCTGAAGAGCCCCTGCCTTAGAGTGCTCTCCTAGCCAGATTGCTCTGGAGTCTGATTAAACTCACCATTTGCCACTAAAAATGTCATAAAATATTTGTGACACAGATGATATTTAAAGATCACTGTAGAAAATTTCTAATAACTCATGTAATTCAGTGGAAGTATCCTAAATTGACACAAACAAAAAAAGGAAATAATGGAGCAAAGCAACACTCCAATTAGTCATCCACATTTCCTGGGGCAAAAAAGAAATCCATCTTATTGGTGCACACTCACATATTACCCAAAGACATTCATACAGCAATAGCAGGTGTACCAATTGCTGCAGCTGTGCAGCAAATTGCATCTGAGATGGTGCAGACCAGTGGATGCTCCAGCTTAGCAAGCTGGGACATAAGAATATTGAGCACCCATCAAGTGAGCCATCCTTACCATGATGAATGAAATGGAAATACGTGCATGTCTGTGCTGTTACATAGACAAGATAAAGACGCAATAACACATACTGATTCAGAGACTCAGGAGTGACAGGGCAGATGGCCTAGGAAGGTATCTACAGAGAGCATCTTCCCCAGGGCCCATTGGAAGCTTTGTCTTTTGTGGGTGCACCTTAAGAAACACATGCTGAAGTGATGATCAGGCTGTTGAAGGTGCTGCCACTTGCTTTCCTGAGGGCCTTTAGGAGAAACTGCATGAGAACTGAGACCCATCTAACTAACTTTGGCTCATCCAGATTTGACCCCATCACCACCACCACCCTTGGAAGTTTTACCTAGGCTTTTAGTGTTTTTATCAGGTGATGGCTGTGTACATGATGTTGCCTAATCTGATTCAAATTTCTCTAGAGTTTTGGTCTCCTAAGGTAATAAAGAATTACAAGGAAATAAAAACAAAAAAATGCTTTCTGTTTCTTGTTTTAGATGCACACCCAGATCACAACAGGCCTCCTACTATGGGAAACAAGGAATAACCTTCACACTCTTCTGGCAAAACTAAACAAAATCCTCTCCCATCCCTCTGTCCCTCCACCCCGTGCTCAAGAAACACTGCCTGTCTACGTGTTGCTGGTCAACTTAAAAAGCAAACTTAAGTCCCAAGAATGGTATTTTGTATCTATTGCCTTTGCTATTACTTTCCAAGTACAAAATTACCTAGCTGATATTCAGCAACTAATCAATGAGCTGGAGATTAAAAAGCTCTGATTGCCCACCTGAATATCACTGGTATTTCATCTCATGCTTGTTCCACACACCCTGGACACGTCAGAGGTGAGTCACTCGGTGCCAAGGAAATCAGGCATCTGGACTCAGGGGAAAAAACAGTCTAAACCTCTGTCAATCTCCCACATTTGCTCTGCAAATGCAAAAGGATAATTGACTCTGAACTGAAGGCAATAGATTTTGCAGCCTTCATCCCCTGCTGGCACTGTTTTGCTATTAGGGAACCTACATCGACTTAACCCAGGCAAGGTGAAAATCTGAAAATTTTGCAATTGGAAATGTTTTCTGAAAAACATTTAAACAAACAAAAAACCCACACAACCCAAACCTGAGATCACTTTTCTTGCTGTCAGTATGGTAAGACTGAAAGTAAATTTTTCTAAAATGCCACTCCTTTCTCACAGAAGTGCTTTTTCAAGCAGAGGAAAACTGTGCTCATTTTGGGTTTAAAACATTCTTCAGCTCTGGTTTCTAGCATGATACATAAAGCTTTTTCCTTAACTTGGAGTTACAGAAATTATTGCATCACCATTGATAAAGCCAGATGCTCACAGTTACTTGGGATAAAGTGGCATTTTAATAGCCTGCATCATTAACTACAGACATTTTAAAACTATAGAAGAGAGCTGTAATAATAATAAATTGTTCAAGAAAAAAAGGCAATTGATATAACTGCTTCCAAAGTAGTGAGGCAAAAGAAAATAGGTTTTCAGAGAAATGAATGAGTCACAGTACATCATCTACAGTCTTAGAAAAACACTAGATTTAGTCACGGGTAGGTAACACGTAGTTATAAAGGAACAAGTATAAAAAGATTCCTTACCACTCACCTGAAGACTTTAATAGCCAGAAGGTATTGTCAGGGTTATTCACTCTGCCTTACACAGCCTCAGGCACAGGCAGAGCCCCTCCTGGTTTACTTCCTTCCCAAATGGGAAAAGCTCTTTTGTAAAAAGCAGAGTTAACCACACTACATCATCCCCCCAAAATGGAACAAAAACCCAGTAACAAACCATGCCCTGTCGGCTTCGAGAGGGATGCTCCACCAGCTGAGCACTTTCACTGCTGAAAGTGTCCCTTGGATTTGGCTAGCTTCAGAGGAACCCACTGAATGCTTTTATACCTTTATCTGCCTTTCTGAAGATCCATCTGTTACCAAATCATCATGTATATACCTACAGATGAGAAACTTTAACCTGTTCTGGCTGAAGGGCTTACAGAGTCCGTAGTTTTGGGGTTTTTTTTATATGGCACATCACAAGGTCTTCTCCTGTTCATGGTCCTCTGGCTAAAGACATTGGTCTAGTAACAGACATCTACAGCCCCTGTGCAGGTAGCTGTTAGTAGGCATCCCTCTGCTCACATCTTCCCAAGTCATACTGGCACATTTAACCACAATTTCTCAATCCTATTCAGATTGCAGATGTGGAAAAATTCCATTTGCAAGACCCTCAAAGGTGTCCAGTTGAGCATGGGGATAGCATCAAATTGTCCATTTCTGCCGCTGTCTTTCAGTTTTCCAGTGCACCCTGGGAAGCATCTGGCTCCATCCTCTCCTTAAGCTGCTTTAGGGAGCTGAAGGTGATGGAAAGATCCTCCACTGCTGCTTTAGGCTGCAAAAACCCACCTCTTGGCCTCTCCTGTTATCTTTCCCTTCTCCATTTTCTGAGAAATTTTTTTTGTGGGGTTGGGAGATGTGAGAAGGTCTGTAACATGACTGAATTCTCACATCTTCTTCCAGAGAGGTACTTCCTTATAGCTTATTTCCCCCCTCACCCCCCCATACTAGGAGAAAAGGCAAAGATTAAGATGGTCTACTATTAAAACACTTAAGACAGATGCACAGATAGTTCAGTAGGAATATCCCAGATGAGTAGCCAGCCTATTAAACTTTGTGTCTGTGGATTGGGCTATTGCAGATCAAAGATACTTATCAGCTGGTATTGTTCAGCAGCAGAGAAGTCATTTGTCTTCAATATGAACACAATGCTCCTACTGTTGCACATCAGCTAGGGACCAGCTCAGATATTGCGGCATTGATTAGCTGTTTTTGAGAGGGCAGAAGAGGTCTGAGTTTTAACTACAATTGAAAATCAGGTAAGGTAAGCAGGGGATATATTTCATAAGAACTGCCTGTTAAAAGGAATTGTCCAAGATTTTATTTTTTTTTCCATATACAAAATATCAGCTCCATCACTGTAGGGACATCAAATCCTGCATCTTCTCCAGACACGTGTCCCTAACCCCTGTGAAGATCAAGGCTGAAGTCTACAGGCTAATGCCCGTACCTTCATATGCACCAGAGCCTGGGTCAGTGTCAAAGCACTTCTTGAGGAAGAGAGAGTCCACCAGCAAGAGCATTTTGGCATTTATGCAGCAGACGCTGAGCACTGCTTAGTCTGATGTGTTTCACCTCTCAACTGACAGTACAACACAATGGAGGCAGGTCCCACTGACCTCCCAGCTACTGTGGGGTTACAGACTTTTCCTGAACAACTTTCTCAAGCCAGTACTTTTCCAGATCCTGTAGCCAGATGTTGGAATAGCACCAGGAAGCAGCAAATAGTCCCCAAGAACAACCTTTTTCCAGTCATCTTACCCATGGTACTTCCAGCCTCAGAAATGTAAATAGGAGGTGCAACTTCTATTTAATCTTTCCTTGGGAATAAGTGAAAAACCCCACAAAGTATCATTGAAGAAAGCGTCAGAGAATCCTGATTCATGGGTCTTGCTCTACATCCTAATTTGTTGGTTTAAAATATATATATATATATATGTATAAAAATCAATGCTGTTGGTCATTGTCACAATTATCCATGTGCTACTATTTGTAGATCAGGTCAGTGCATTTACAAACCCAAGAGAGATCTCAATGCCAAATTTACTCATTTTCTCACTTATACTGGCAACATAAGAACTCCTTTCCAATATCTGCTTCTGAGGCTAACGATTGCAATGCAATTCAGCATCTGAAAAAGCAACACCAGCAGAAATAGTATTGTGCCATTAGGTAAACTAAACCAACCTCAGCTTTTTCCCCTCAATGTCCCTGTTCTACAAAGAACAAGCAAATGCAATAACTTTCTCTGGGTATTCTTAGAACAGTGCCCCAGGTATGAGTGCAAATCACAAGTCATGCAATGCACTTGGCTTTCTGAGATTGATACCTCATCAGATCTAGGAAAGAAACCAGAAGCTTCTCTATCACTGCTTGGAAAATAGATGGACTCTACTGCTGATAACATGTAGCCATGAAGAGCATCAGATCAGAACGCCTCGATTTTTACTCTAAACATATAGAATTACTGAAGGGACATAGCGTCATGGCAGCCGCTATTAGCTTGCTGAGCAGTACAGGGAGGATCACTAGTGTGCAAGACAGAGAGGGAAAACCCTAGAACCTTTTGCTTCCAAAATTTAGTGCAACCTTAGCATAATTCATGTTTATTCTTGTGATGTCTTGGTAAACAACTCCAAAACTTCTGTTTCCATTTTGCTGTCCCTCAGAGGCTTCCAATTCCAAAAGATGGAAGATGCCTCTGACACACTATCCCCACCAAGCGGAAATTAGTGCAGGCTGACCCTAAACCAGATGAACCTGAAAACAAGATGTGGTCAAACTCTTTATCTGTCATTGTAAAGCCTCTTCAGAGACCAGTCTTGCTGTCCACCTTGTTTCAATCATCTGTATAAACCCATGTCCTGGGTTCAGCTACAGAAGTCATTTTTCTCCTTTCTACTAGCTGGTGCAGTGCTGTGTTTTTGACTTTCAGCCTGGGAACAACACTGATAACACCGATGGTTTTAGTTTTTGCTCAGTAATGTTTACTCTGAGCAAGGACTTTCTCAGTCTCATGCTCTGCCAGGGAGGAGGGGAAGTCGGGAGGAAGCAGGGACAGGACACCTGACCCAAAGTGTCCAAAGGGGTATTCCATACCACAGCACGTCATGCCCAGTATAGAAACTGGGGACAGTTACGCAGAAGGCCCAGATCGCTGCTTGAGTTGGGCTGGGTATCAGTGGGCAGGTGGTGAGCGGTTGTGTCCTTTCCCCTTGTTATTTCCCTTATTATTATTGGTAGCAGTAGTGGTTTGTATTATACCTTAATTACTGGAGTGCTGTTATCTCAACCCATGGGAGTTACATTCTTCTGATTCTCCTCCACATCGCTCCAGGAGCAGGAGGAAAAATAAGTGGGGGGGAGTGAGTGAGCAGCTGCGTGGTTCTGAGTTACCAGCTGGGCTTAAACCATGACAACCCATCATCTCATAAATATGTGGACACAAGGTGCCTTTCTCCAGCATTCTTGGTTGGCCCCTTTAGGCACTGGAAGCTGCTCTATGGTCTTCCTGGAGCCTTCTTCAGACTGAACAACCCCAGCTCTCTCATCTAGGAGGTATTTCAGATAGCTGTGGTATATCCCAGCATGCTTAGATACAGTGGGACCATTTTGTATCTTGGCTAGAAGCATCTAAATCCACTCTGTGGTGTTCCAGAAACATGAATCAGTTGTGTATGTTAGCTCATCTGTCTCATTTTCTGGTGTATCATTCAGATTCCAAGGTTATCTACTGCAGGTTTGCATCAGGGATCCTGTGCACAGCACAGCCCAAGTGCCACCAGTCTGTGCCAATGACATTTCTAATATGAAATGCTCAACTTGAAGACAGGCAGGCCTGGGTGAAACGTAAGTCTCCAGGTGGTGATATATGCAATAGATTACTGACAGAGATTAAACCAGTCAGAGCATTTCATTTGCTACGAACTCAGTAATTACATGACTCTAGGACCAACTAGTCTTTTTATTAAGAAAATTGTTTATGAAGACCCTACAGCTGCAATTAATGCTAAATTGGCAATTAATGTTAAAAGGCTCCTCCAAATCCTCTTCCTAGAGCTATCTTAGCTACTTTTTTATATCCCACACCGAAGCCTGCCTACAGACAGTGCTATTTCAAAGTCAAGTGATCTATATAAACTGCATACTTGTAACAACAACTATTCAGTTGAATATTGACTTCCACACTGATATACAAGTCAGCACTAGAGAACTCTTCTCTGGAAGATTTATTTCCTTTCAGCACGAAGCAAGTCGGTCAGCTGAACACTAAGTAGAAGCTTTATCATTCTGTTTCATAACTCAGTTCAGCTAAAGACAGCCTAAAATATTTTTACATAAACAAACATGACATCTATATTGCCTTTGATTAGAGGAACATCTGATTTTTGACGTGTATAAGGCTTACACTGAAAGCAACAGCATACGCAGCAGTGAACATTACAAACTTTACAGAGCAAACTATATATCTGGCCTTAAAATCATTGCGAACTCCAATATAAATAAAACACACGCTGTGTTTATCTGAAAGCATCCTATAGAAAGGCACTGAAGTTACCTTTAAGACAGATAGTCAAGACTAGCTTAAAACAAACAAAACAAAAAAATCCAAGAAGTTTTGTTTATTTTCCTTCTCCTTATACCTGAGCTGGAAACACCTTGCTTTATTTCCCAGGCACTGCATCCTGTAGCTGCTGAATCAGAGAAAAGGATCTTTTCACACCTGAAGACACCTCCCATCCTTTCCCCAGCTGCCCAAATGGGTGTCCCATCTCACTCCCACCATTCAGGTTTCAAGACCTCAGATCAGTTTTCCACAGCTATTTTCTTCCTTCCAACAGCTTTCCTGAAACAATGGTACCAAAATATTTTTCCCCACAGCGGTCTCAGCAGTATCTTTTCACTTACAACAATTTCAGTGCCAGGCTGAGAAAAAAGTTCTTTCAAAATACAAAGAAAATTCCTACTATTTTCCACCACATCAAGGATGAGTCCCATCACATCTCCAATGCATTTCAATTCTTTCCACACCCCATGCAATACAACCATGCCTGCAGCTTACAAGCAAAGTCTGGGACATCTGGTGCACTACACATTCTCCTTAACAACCATTATTTCTCCTTGTTGTCTCCCTAGCTGCTACGCATTTTCATCTGTATATAGCACAGACTTAGGACATGGTGAATCCCTTAATCTGAACAGCAAATGCAATTGTTTCTTCTCTGACACGAAAAACCTTTCACACTAACAAGGCAAAGTTAAACTCACATGAGCAAAAAGCTTATACTTCCAGACTGATCTTCTGCTGTATTGGTGAGATTCACTTCCCTGGATTTTTCTACACACAGATAAAGCTTTTAAACCTGCATCACCCAGACAACAAGGCTACTGTCTCAACACTGCCTTTGTGCTACTGAAGAGCTAAATGCAGCCTCTCAGCCTATGCAAAGCCTGTGGGTCATGATCTGCAGGATCCTTTGCAGTTACTGTTTTCCAAAGAACACGTCCTCCTATTGACCCCAATAGGAGTGCTGGTTTTTATCCCTACAAAGCCCAGGGGCCAAAGAAAATGCTATCATTTTTCTATACAATTCAGTTCACCCGTACGTTAACCTGCCCTCATCCATTAGTTCACAATCTGTGATTTGTATTCACCATCTCAAACACAACTCCAGGACATATAATAAAACAAGCTGGCAGAGGAGTAAGAAAATATCCCTGCAGGACCCCACTAAGAAGTACATTTATGAAATCATGCCTCTTTACCTACCGCTTCTTTCTTAGACCTGTTCACTAAATCAATTTTCTGATACATTTAGCATAGATCGGTTTGATTCTGCTGAGAACTAGTGTCGCTGGATCCATAGTACAGCCTCAAGAATGCAGCCATGGAAAACAGTCCCAGGACTGCGAACTCCTTCCCTGCATCCCACTCCATCTTGTCCCAGCAACACCCTTCAGCACCAGCAATAACCTCTCATTACAGGGGCTCCACAACCTCACCTGGCAGCTTGTTACTCATGCCCTTGCTGGCAGAAAGCGTTCCTCAAAGGTCAGTATGGATTTTCCCTCTGTGTCAAGTCAACCTTGGCTGGCTGACAGGTGCCCACCCAGCCACTCCATCACTCCCCCTCCATCAACAGAACAAGTGAAAAATATGACAAAAATGCTCACAGGTCATGATAAGGATGCAGAGGTCACTCTAGCAATTATTGTCACAGGCAAAACAGACTTGACTCGTGGAAATTAATTTATTGCCAATCAGTTGTAACAGAGCAGGATAGCAAGAAATAAGAGCAAAGCTAAAAATACCTTCTCCCCACCCCTCCCTTCTTCCCAGGCTTAATTTCCCTCCCCACTCTTCTATCTTCCCCAACTCGAGCAGCATGGGGGGAGAGCAAATGAGGGTTGTGGGTCAGTTCCTAATGCTTTACCTCTGCTACCCCTTCCTCCTCACACTCTTCCCTACTCCAATGTGGGGCCCCTCCCAGGGGGGGTCTGCTCCAGTGTGAGCCTTCTGCAAAGGCCACAGGTCTTGCCAGGACCCTGATCCAGCACAGGCTTCCTTTGGGCATTCCCCTGTTCCAGCTTCAGGTTCTCTGTAGGCTGCAGGCGAGTATCTGCTCCACTGTGCACCTCCACAGGCTGCCAGGGGACAGTCTGCCTCACTATGGGCATCAGAGGAATCTCTAGCGTCTACAGCACCTCCTCCCCTCCTTTCTCACTAACCTGGAAGCACTATCAACATTGATGGGATCAGCTTTAGCCAGAGGCAGGTCCATCTTGGAGCCAGTCAAAACCATCTCTACACAGCATGTGAAGCAGCTTCTGATGTCTTCTCCCAGAAGCCGCCCCTGTAGCCTCCTCCCAGCATCAAAACCTTGCCATGTAAACACAATACACCCCATATTTAAAGTGCATCCTTTCTCACTGCTTTTTACCCACCTGGAGAAGAAACAATACAGTTCATTTTCAAGTGGTCCTTAATGCAGACTTTTTCAGCCTTCTTGGATGCAGTGGAAAATGACCCACTCACCCCTCTTAACCCCTCTGAGGCCACCTGAGGGTTTTTACGGTTCTCCTAAATTTCCTCCAGCTGGCACCATGATCTGGGAAAAAGGGAATCAAGAGTAAGTATCTGAGGCCTCTTTAGGAGAATGAGTGTTATATTTTCTGTACAGCTTGTTCATGTCTGTGCCTCCTCATTCACAACACACTATTTTTTACATAGTAGTGGGAAATGTCCAACAAGCATTTAACTTGAGATGCCCAGTAACCCCAAATCCTCTGGCAGCCGTTTCACATCCTAGTTTAGTACACTTAGTCTTGTGGAGAGCATTAGCTTGTACTTGCCCTTGCCCCCCATATCAGGTTTGCAATCTACCAGCATAGGATGGACTAGAATGAGTCACAGGCCCTGATAAAAAAAGCCAGTCCATATCCTACCAATCCATCAATCCACCATTTGCAGCTGTACATTTTTGCACCCATTTAACAGAAATAAATTAACACAATATTTGTCTAGTTTTCTTAAACAGAAGTGTCATGTGAGACAACAATCCAGCGACCACCATGATTCATGTGTTTGATGGTATCATGAATACCATCGTGAATTTCCGAAGCTACAGTAAATTGTCCTTTTGCATACCCTTAGCCCACAAAAACGCAAGGGAAAAGGATCCCCGTCTCTGTGACTGAGGCCCTCCATGTCCTAGATTTTATCCAAGCTGAGCAGGGAGGAGCCCAGCTGTGATGGGCAATTTCCTGAAGAACCGCTGCCTGAGTGCATGCTTGCCTCATTAGCAGAGTATGGCTATTAGCTGCCTGCCCATTGTGAAGCTCTACCAACAGCTTTAAATTGCAGGGGTTGGTAGAAAGTGTCTTTTTCTTTGTGAGCCAGACAGAAGCAGCAGTGTCTTCCAGAAAATGTTGTTTAGTTGTGTTTGAACCTTGCTGTTACTGTTGTGCAACAGGCATAGGCATAGGTCATCTTTGCCCAAATTTCTTTGTTTACCTGAGTAAGCTAAAAGCATGATGTGCTGGGTGAGGTACTGCTCTGGGTCTAGTAGATCTGTCGGAGCCTCCAGCCTGCCTGGTCACACTGAGATCAGGCTGACATAAAGGCTGTTTTTGGGGTGCTTCCCCTATCCTACCTGATCTGCTCCTCACCATCATATGCTATCCAGCACCCAGCACTCAGCCAGCTGCCACAGCAGAACACGCCATTCACCAGGCAAAACGAGGTTGTACACTGATTATTTCTGCCTTTTTTAAAGAAAAATGTTTTTTACATTTTTATTTCTCTTCAGGGCTCCTAACTGGAATACTCCAAATGCAAATCTGAAATTTAGAGGTGATAAACACACTTTTTAGGTGCTTGGGCTTTCTCATGTGAGTAGTGCAGCTTATATTGGAAAGGGTTAAAAAAAGAGCTGAGCTCACCTTGGAACTACCATTGACACTAAATGTGATTCTTTTGTTATTTGTAAAGCTAAAGTTGCCGTAACAAACTCACTGGAAATGAAAATATTTTTAAGGTATCAGTTTTATTTTGGGTTTTTTTTTAATGGTAGAAAGTGGCAGTAAAAGCAAACAGCAGCAGATAACTGGGGTGGATTGTTTGCTTCTGAGGTCTGTGATGTCTAACATGGGTGATCAGCCCCACAGGTGCTCCCTGCCCCATCTTTCCCACTGGCATCAGGAGCCTGAAGTCTGTTGGAAAATACAATTTTGCCTCCCCTGGTATCTTGAGCAGGGGAAGATTACTTTGCTAGAAGTATTTTTATTGCTTTCCAAGTGCAGAAGGCTTAATTTCATGTGGAAAGGTAAAAAACTGAATTATTTTTTATCTAAAAATATCTGAAAGATGTACCTTAGGAACATAAGTAGTTAGGTGGGTTGTTGGGGGGGGGGGGTGTGAGGGTGGGAGGGGAAAAGAGACGAAGTGCAAATGCCATGGCAGCATCAAAGAAAATAAAGTTACACCCTGTTTCCATTTTGTGAAAAAAGCAAAATGAGAAAGTCCAGAGGAAGCTGCGAAGATGCTCAGGGGGCTGGAACACCTCTCCCCTTGGAGACAGACTGAGAGCACCAGGCTTGTTCAGCCTGGAGAAGAGAAAGCTCTGGGAAGACCTTAGAGCAGCTTCCAGTGCCTAAAGGGACTGACAAGAAACCTGGAGAGGGGCTTTTGAGAAGGGCAAGTAGGGATAGAACAAGGGGTAATGGCTTTAACCCAACAGAAGGGAGATTTGGATTAGACAACAGGAAGAAGTTCTTCCCTGTGAAGATGGTGAGGCAGTGGCACAGGTTGCCCAGAGAAGATGGGTCTGCCCCATCCCTGGCAGTGTTCAAAGCCAGATTGGACAGGGCTTTGAGCAACCTGGTCTAGTGGAAGGTTTCCTTGCCCATGGTAGGGGGCTTGGAACTAGGAGGTCCTTTTCAACCCAAACCATTTTATGATTCTGTGATCCGTTTAAAGCAGCTGGATTGCACCAAAGTGTGCCCTTTGAAGCCCAGGTCCTGCTTAAGAATGCCTAACGGCAGGCAGACCAGGTTGCCCAGGTGGGTGATGCACCGCACACCTGAGCACGGACTGCGCAGAAGTGGCTTGCAGCTCACTCTGTAACAGCACTGCTCATGCAGTGCATGAGCCACACACCAATCACAGGGATGGATTTTGCCCAAAACTTCATCTGGGATCATGGGGCAGCTTGGTACCACCGTCAAGCTTCCCTCTTCCCAGCAATCTTGCACTCACAGGCTAAAAAATACACTACCTGCACTATTACACTATTATCTACCAGTGTCCAGTTGTAAGAGTTAAAAGACAGTTTAAAAATCAAGCAGCAAAGATGATTCTTATCCCAGGGACCTTTTGTGCTGCTTCTCAGTGTCAGCAGTCAGATCGCAACAAGCATCCAGGCAAATGCTGCTGGCAGAGCCTCAGAAAGCTCTAATAAGATGATGAAAATGTGCGTGTAACTCAGAAAGTTAACAGGAGTAGCAGGCAGGAGTCCTGGAGTTCAGACTGCTTGTCATTGCTGTTAAATAGGAGGTGTTTGAAAGGACCAAGAAATGGATGGGCACTTGAAAAGATAATCTGTAAACTCAGTCATCACCCTCTGTCAGCAGGCAGAACCTTTGCTTGAGGTAATAAAAATTGGGTTGTCTTTATCATTTATTCCAAAGCCTCTGGTAAGGGCACCATTCACTGCTGTGACTCCAGGGGATGGAAATCTGCTGAGCAGTTGCTGCTGTCTACATATGTACATATACTTTGTAAGGTACATGCTAACGTACCTGCTATTATGCATTTTAGGTTGTTTCATCTTACACATGGAAACCATTTTTTCTATCAAATCATGTATACCTTCATCCAAGAATATGCCTGTTGGGTGGGTAAATACTTTTTCCCAACACACTGTTCAAAATGCTACCTGTCAGAGACCTGCAACATGCCCATGAGAAGAAGAGCTGGAAAACTTGTAAACAAGCTTTCAGAAAGCTTGTGTATGAAGCCAGGAACAATTAGGTTGGGACAATGAGTAATGATATGACAGTGTGAAAGAAAGAAACTTTTCCTAAACTTGATGAACTTATTTGGGGAAGCTTGTTCACTTTGTCACAGTAACACATGATTGACATAATGCAAATTTTTCCTTATTTGTGTTTTTTTTTCTTTTTTTCTTTTCTTTGTGGTTTGGTTTTTGTTTTTGTTTTGTTTTGTTTTGTTTTGTTTTGTTTATGTAATGTCCCAAAATATATGAAGACTTTGATCTACAGGTCTCAGTGAATTTTCTGGTTTTTCCTCCATGCAATTTAAACTAAACATTTTTACTTTTGTGCTCAAAATGAAAATCAAGCAGAGGAGGATGCTGTGGCCAAGGCTGCTGAAGTGTCACAGTTCAGGAGCTGAATGCACATTGGTGGGTTTAACCAGAGCTTACAGGCACTATGGCAGGGTGCAGTGCCAGGGCTGGTCTGGGGAGGTGGGTACCCAGGGCAGGGGTCCCACCATTGCGGGTCTCTGCTGGGACCAATGAGCCTGTGAGGCAGCAGTGTCTCTCCTACAGAGCCTCACACCATGGTCCAGGCACAGCATCCTGCATGGGTCGTCCTCCTCTGCACCAATATGCTCTTGCTGAGCTGCTGCTCACTTGGGGCAGCGCTGAGGACCCCACTTTTATTTTGTTTTCAAGAATTTCCCTTCTACATTGCCATTGAAGCTGTATAGTTAGAAGTTTTATTTACATGGATATAATAAGCTAATTATCCTTACTTATACATTTCTAAAAAATCCATCCATTTTAATTGGATTATGTAAGTAATTGGACAGCAACATGCTAAGCAGAGAGAATAGCAGATGAAAACGCTGTCTCTTACATAGAGTTCAACTACTATACAGAAGCATATGATAACACATAATAAGAGCAACTCATTACAAACCATTACTGACAAGGAATTGTTTCCAATCTTCTAAGTAATTCTCTGTTTTCATTACCCAATCTCCATAACTTTAATATTCCTGGTTTTGCAGGCAGTATATTTTGCGATGCATTGATGACTGCATTTTTGCCCATTATCATACAATGGCCTCTTGATTTTCTTCAATCTCTTCATTAGGATTGTTCCCCTGCTTTGAGTTAGTTTCTGCTTTCTAACTTGTTCATGAAACAATTTGTTCAGTGTGTGCTCACACACACCAGTTCTTTGGACTTCGCCGTCACCTATGGCTTTTATCCTTGGCTTTCTCCACATGCAAGGGGTTTTGCAGCTTCTGGGTGTTATCTAAGGCTCCTTAATGTTTCCATCAGGACTCCCCTTGCCTCCTGGTGAGACCACCAATATGGCTGTAGTTACAGCATATATCTTTCAAAAAATCCCATTCTTTTACAATGCTTTATTCCTTCTTCATAATTTAGAATAGAATAATTCCAGATAGAAAGGACCTACAGCAATCACCTAGTCCAATTGCTTGACCACTTCAGGGTGGACCTAAAGTTAAAGCATGCTGTTAAGGGCATTGTCCAAATGCCTCTTCAACACAGACAGGCTTGGGCCATCGAACACCTCTCTAGGAAGCCTGTTCCATCGCAGGAATGAATGATGCATTTTCTTTACACTGCTAAATGATTTTCTTTTATAGAGCAAATAACTATGTTGTGAAAAAACAGCTGCACTTTTAGGTTGAGGACAGGAGAAGGAAATGCCTTGTTTTGCCTTACTTTGCACAGACCAGTCTCCCACGTGGTTTATTTTCTCTGCTTTTTACTATGTCAATCATGAGATGCTTTAAAATACATTCCTGGCTTGAAGTCATATCCTGAGAAAAGACATCCCTGTGTCTATTTTAAAATCTCCTTCTGCCTGCTGTGGGGCTCTGGCAGGTATAGCACTGCCTTCCTGGGGTGCTAAGTGTGCTGGTCAGTAAGCATGATAATTTGGTGATATATTAAAATGTCTTGTAAACCAATTTGCAGCAGATGAGTGATTGCTTTGCTTGAAAGACTTCAATTTTCATTTCTTATTTTCCAAAGCAGATACTTATTATAATGCAGGTTATTAAACATCAAAGGTTTGCCTTGTCTTAAGAAAATTTAGCTTCTTTTAGAGGCTTATAAATGCTTTATTGTGCATGGTTCTGAATAAATATTTGATTCTATATGAGTTCAGTATTCACCCACTGGAAGTTATAGATCTGGTGAGAGCATGGGCTTGCTTGCCAACCTCAAAGCCCACATGATGTTTGATGCAGCTGTCATCTACCTCTCCTCACCTCTTGTCACACAAGGGCCATCTTCCAAAGCAGCCTGTTCAGCTGAATTATGTGTCAAGTGCTACAGAATCAAAGTCAGCTTATGCTGCCTACATCTGCCTGGGTGCCAGGTAAGAAATTCAAATGACATGGAGACATGGCACAGGCAGTGCTGTCTCTGGGGATGCTTTGCTGAGCAAAGAGAGAAGATGGGATCACCTTCTGTGCCTGGGGGATGCTCAGGCTTCTGGGGTCAAGACAGGGAACCTGGCAGCAGACTCTGGAGCTCTTTAAATGCATCCTCACTTCCACATTAACAGTGAGGTGTCCACATCCATCCATCCATCCGTCCGTCCATGTATCCATCCCACCAACCGGATAGAGTGGGATCCTATCACTGAGTGGAGAGTACTGATCCCTTCCTTTTCTGACTCCCTCAGAGTCAGTCTCTGGGGTCCCTAAGACTGCACATCTGGAATGCTGCCACACAGACCCATCCAAAGCTTACTGGGGCTGGTGATACCCCACCTGTGATGCTCACTGGTGCCACAAAGGCTGCTTCCCCCAGCCTTGTCCAAATCCCTGGAAATAAAGGGCTCATTTCTGAGATTGTGGGTGCCCTCTGTGCTTCTCCATGTACCAGCCCTCCCACACAAAGATGTACAGCACAGCCTCCTGGGAGAGGGCTACCAGTGGTACCCTCCTTTGGGTCTTCTGGGTGATTATATACCTATACACAATGACAGCAACAACGGCTCAGCCAGTCCCCATTTCTCCTCCAGATTCATAATGCAGACAGGTTGGCTCTGATGGATAGTTACAGTGAGGTGTGAGACAGATTGTGAATGGTATTGGAGACCTTTGAAGGAAATTTTCACCCATGCACGTATGCACACAGTTGAGCACAATTCAGCTTACTAGAGAAATCCATCACTTCTCCATCACAACAGTCCTTGATTCAGAACAGAGATGACACAGATTTCCTGCTACATGGGAGTGTTTTGCTTCTGTTGCCTCAAAATCTCAGGTGAATGCAGGTGCGAGGAGAGGAAGCATCACTCAGGCTTGAGGTTCATCAAGAAAGTCTGAAATATTCCTCTTTTCCAGGGTCAGTACTCACAATTAAACATCAGCAGAAAGACCCTGTAAGCATTACATCTCCTCTGCCAGTAAGATGACTCCCATCCTGCTGGACTGATTAGGTATTTTTTTCATGGGTTGCAGGCTCAGCTGTTGGCAAGGAAGCAGAGATGTAGGGTAAGTTGTTTTTCTTTACTGGAGGAACTCCCAAAACCTCGTAATGTCTATTTTTTTCCAGTTTCTTCTTCAACATGTTGCACTGGGACGAATCACCGGGAGAAGGCTGAATGTGGCATGTTATTTAGAGCTAAAAAGAAAGCGTATTTTCCCCTCAGACAATAATTAAGGTAAGGATGAATCAAGAGACTCACTTTGGTTTTAATTAATGATTTTCAAATTGATTTTATATAGCTCTTGATTTTCACATGGATATTTTTAATGACTGGACTATTTGCAATGTATGATCTTCAGAAGAGACATGTATTAAAGCCTCCAGGAAAATGCCGTGAGTTCTGTCTCACAGTTATTGGATGTTGAAGAACCAAGCAAGAGATTGGCAAGAACCATTCCTTGTTTGCACAAGGGAATCTATCTTCCTTTGAGATGACCATGTCAATTTTCCCAGGGAAATTCTATTTCTTTAGTGTTAAAATTACTTGACAGTGTATACGATGTGGAAAGGCATCAAGGGAACATTGTCTGGTTTTCTCTGCCTTCTCTCCCTCGTGAGAGCAGAATATTGTGTAGAATAAAATACTTGAGACGGCGGAGGGGAGAGTGGCAGCCCAGCATAACACAGCAATAACCACACACTTTGGGTATGTAAAGAGAGAGATGAGTTTCCCATCAGCTTCAGTCCCTCCATGTGCGATTTGCTATTTAAAAGGTGGGATCCAGTGGGATGGCGCTGGACATGGAGAATATTTTGTCCACAACATTAATTCCATTTGCAGTTCCCACTGGTAACTTTTAGGCACAGTAAATCTGGTAGCTGTTGTGTTGGAATGCTGAGCCAGTTGGAAGACATCAGAGCAAGTAAGCTACTATCTGTCCTCTTTGAAAGGCTGTGGAGGTTTGGGGACATCCTGACATGGGAGGAAAGGCAAAGCTTGTGCCCTTCTTTGGGAATGACCAAATGGGGAACCCAGGGAGCTGCAGGCAAGTCACAGGCTGGAGATGTTTGCTGGGAGCACCCAGGTCCCTTACTGGGAGACTCCTCATGCCAGTGTGGATTGCCTTTCTGTATGCTTAGTATATAGCATAATTGTGGCATAATATATAGAAGCATAAATATAGCATCATAAACATAATATATAAAAGTTTATTAAGAGAAACAAGATGTCATACATGTTATAAAGTGTTTTCTGAGGAGACCTTGGTTTATAGTGGTATGCAAATCTCCAGTAGGAACGTGGAGAACTTCATCTCTGCTAAGGCCAGAAAAACATTGTTGTCTTTCCTTGATGCACAATAACCCATTCTTGGGTTGGAAGAGTTGGGACAGAAAAAGCTATGAGCACTCGTGCATGCTTATGGGTAAAGAAAGAGGTGAAGTTTAATGTCAAATTGCAGCAAAGCTCCTGTGTTGTCTCCTGGAGAGCGTTATGCAGCAGCACTGTGATCTTGAGCTGTGCCTGCTGCAAGAACAAACTGCAAAGCTGCAGTGCTCTCTCCCCAGCTGTGCTTCCAGCGATGGTTGGGCACATCAGTCTGCCACATGCAGCCCATGCTTGGTTGCATTGCCTGCATTACTCCCAGTGCCCTCACTGGAGCCAGCTGTGGTGAGAGCCTTGCTGATGCCATATTGCCCTACTGCTCTCACTGGCGTGGATCGTGTGCAAATAGATTGCTGTGCTTTCTTCTTGATGAAGGAAAGTCAAGCTGAAAAACAAAGAAAGAAACTTGGCTAGTGCTGGTCGGAGCCGTTGCATTTTAATCTTCTCCAAAGATGTGTAGCCTTAAAAACAGTAATGTCTTTCCTGCATTCTTCCATTTTCACTGCCGCCTCCAGCATTAGCCAAATGTTTGGGGAGTAATTTTGTTCCAAATCCACCCTCATTATTATTCAGACAATTTATGCCCTCCTGTTCACAAGGACTGTAATAACAAGTATGGATGATAAGGAACCATTCTTCCAATAATGATTTAAATGGGAGTGTGTGGGATACCAGCCCTGTGCATTGTAATCCACCAATTGTTCTGATATACACAGTACTTCCAGTCACTTGGCACAAGCTCTTCAAATTATAAAAAATAAAAACAAAAAAACTGAAGGAAATTCACCTATTTTTTCCTCCAACTGTTTTTCTTAGGAGTGATCAAAACTTCCTTCATTTAAGGAAAAGTGTAACACACCCAGGTCCAGCACCTCTTTCTTCAAATAGGAAGGTTCTTACATATTAATTGAGTAGTTTTGATTTATCTTAGTGGAATAAATTACATATGAGAATGGAATTTAGTCCAAGAGAGGAAGGGTTCAGTTAGCTGTTGACTAGCTGGAGAAAGCTGGAGGGGTCTTGTCAGCATCACATTGATCATCCCTGCAACAGTCTGTCAGCAGTTGTGAGACTCTGGTGCCCTAGAAGGGGGCTGTGTGCAGGACTGCTCCTACTCCAGGGACAAGGAACTTCTTGTCCTGACCAGAACCTGCAGGGATGAGAGGGAAGAGCCCCTCACCCCTCTCTCTCTGCAGGAAGGTGTCCCTGCCATCCCAACAGGCTCCTCTTCTGCATCCCCTGCAATGTCCTCCACAGCAGTAGGGTCCCTGGTGCAGGACCATTCGCCACTAGTGCCCTGCTCCACTGCCCCCTTCTCTGCCATGCCTTGGTGACATGGAAGCACCCAGTAGCAGGATTTGGCATCTCCCTGCTTCAACTGGGCAACTCACACAATGGAGCCTCTCTCCACAGAGCCATGGGAGTGAAAAACATCAACAACAAAAGGACTGTAAATTAATAAAAAGATCAATCATTATTTTTGAAAGTTTAGTGAAATCTCTATGCTTATTTATTTTCCATGCCTTTCTACAAGCTGAGTGACTAAGAATTGAAGTCACCTGTGGTGCTATGCAAATGGAAATTGCTATGTGGTTTTCCTCTCTGGAAAGACAATGCAAGTCTTGAGGAAACACTGTCCTGTCCCTTTTATTTTCCATATTTCAAATTACACAAGTAAAATGCATACCTTTCAACTGTATATGTGACTCACTTGCTCTACGGGTAACCCCATCAACATATCACAACACTTACCAGGCCCCTCTGAAGTTTTGTGCAAATGCTTTTTACCAGTCCCTGGACTCCCCACAGTCTGAAGGAGAGCAATGCCTCAGGTGCTCACTGCTGTGATATGGTCAGCCTTGTCTTCACAATAACCCTCCAACTTGTGCCTGCAGTTCACTCCACATGTAGTGGGGAACAAACATAAACTACAGTTTCTTTTACCACGTCTATGTAAAGTATCTGAGTCATTTCTATAATACTTACTTAGGAACCAACCTTTAGCTTTGTCTAAACCATGCTGCTATGGAGCTTCTCTAGGCCTAACAATGGCAAAGGAAATGGGCACTGGCACTGCCTTTTGGGATCCATCTCTTCTTCTATCTTGTTTAAGCTAGTCTTGTTTCCAGACGCAAAGTACAAATGAAGTTGTTTTTTTGGTTTTTTGTTTTTTTTTTTTTTTTCCCAAAGCAGGGCATTGTTTTCATCCTGTGTTTATCTGTGCTTACCTTTTGCTTGCAGCTATGGCATATCGTGAATTTCTGGGAATTCAGTGTCTACCAAATCTGTAAAATTATAATAGTGCTAAACCAGCCCCCAGCAAACAGCACAGTCAGTGTCTGCCTTGCAGCTCTCTGAAAGGGAGTAAAACTCCTGTGATGTCCATGGAAGTGCAAACTCATAAAAAATGTCAGTTTGAGCATTGGCATTCTGTGAAGGGAATGTTTTGTTAGTGGTATGTAAAAGCAGGCAGGAAAAAAATGTATTTCTATTTCAAATCCAAATTTCTGACACTGTTTGTGCTGCTGCTGAGGAGAACACATTTTAATTCTGCTGCTGTAAAGAGCGGCCATCTCCCTCTCACCCTGCTCCTGATGGGAGACAATACATGGTGCAATCTCTAAACCTTTTGTACATGTGGCACCACAGAAGCATCGTACCAACAAGTAGGAAAATTGGAGTAGAGAAGTGGGACAGTGCTGTGATAACCTCCCCACACCATGGCACTGTGTGAAGGCTTTGAATTACCAGGAGATGATTTTTTCTCTTTTCCATTTGACCTGTTGAAGCTCTTGGGAGAGCTCCAGGTGTTGGGGTCACCCGCTGAGCAGGGCTGCAGCCAGGGCCAGGGTCACCCACAGGCACTGTGATGTAGGGACCCAGCAAGAAGGGAGGGAGGGGGAGCCTCCGGGATGAAAATAGTGATGGGGTACAGGGGTAGCTGCTGCATGCATGAGGTGTGCGTGTGAATGCAGACAGGGACATCAGAGTTCAGTGTCTGGAGCTGTTGCAGACCCCTCCTGAAGCAGGCAGCCCTTGCCACATGCCAGTGGCAGCGCACCTTGTCCTGCCCTCGCACCCTGCGCTGCACATGGGGTGCAGGTTCTCTCACGGGCTCACTCGTGATGGGCCTGGAT
Organism: Nestor notabilis; assembly: GCF_000696875.1. NCBI lineage: Eukaryota > Metazoa > Chordata > Aves > Psittaciformes > Psittacidae > Nestor > Nestor notabilis. Next base: position 68,164 of record NW_009916844.1, on the reverse strand, counting down.
GGAGGACGTGGTCGCACAGCATCCCAAGACCAGACAGGGCGGAATTCCACTCCCATGGCTGTATCACAACTGGAGGGCATCAGCCATGCTCAGGTGACTCTCTGGCTGCTTGCGGGACAACGAAAAGGCAAAGGAGGTGGTCCTGGCCCTGTGGAGTTGGCCAGTGCAGTGTTCAACCATTTTAGTGTCCATTTAAGTACAAAAGTGTGTCTCAGTCATTTCAATGATTGCCCAGTGTCCCCCATGAAGCTGCAGTGCCTTCAGGGCTCGTCCCCATCCCCTGCTGCACAGCAGCTCCCGAACTCCAGTATCACAGAGCTGTGACGTTGCAGCCTGTGTTCCACCGGCAGCTTCCTGTGCCGAGCGAGGGGAAAACAACAG
>NW_009916844.1:67311-67760 GCF_000696875.1 Nestor notabilis | reverse complement strand
CCGGCAGCTGCCTGTGCCGAGTGAGGAGAACACCACAGACAGACCTTGGCTCGTGCTGCCGGCAGTTCTGCTGTGCTCCCCTGCTCCCAGCCCTACTCATCTGGTCCCTGCCCCTCAGTGCCCATCTTGGTGCCGCCATATGCAGCCCCACAAGAAGACCACCCTTGTCCTGCTGGCAGCACAGCCCAGCCCTTGTCGGAGTGAGGAGGCAAAAAGCTGCCTGTGCAGAGTAAGGACCCTGTGGGTGCCAAGGCAGGGCAGGGCTGGGTCTGTGCCCGGGTCCCTCAGGCAGGGAGCATGGCTGCTCACCCCTGCCCTCTCTGTTCTGGCACGTCCTCAAGATCTCACTGCTCCACAGGGTGCTGAAGCACAGGATCCTCCAGCTGCAGGCACCTGCCTGTCAGTGCCGGTGGGTGATGCTGGCCAAGGGCCCCTGGCCTCCCGCCAGC
>NW_009916844.1:53010-67185 GCF_000696875.1 Nestor notabilis | reverse complement strand
TCGCCCGGCTGGAGCCCCCTGCCTGTCAGTGCGGGTGGGTGATGCTGGCCAAGGAGCCCCTGGCCTCCCGCCAGCTCCTGCTGGGAACATAGCCAGGCCCTCAGCACCCCACAGCCCTCCCCAGGGGGGCAAGAGGGGTACAGGATGCCAAGATCCCCATCCCACAGCTCTGTTTGTGTGGCCAGGGCAGCACCAATGTACTCTTCTGCTTGGCTTTTGGTTTAGCCTGTTCCAAAACATGCTGGAGCTAGAGGAGGAGGCTGCTGCAGGATAGAAGTGGGGCTGCAGGATGAGGAGGAGATGGAGGTGGATGTGGAGTGGGAGCAGGAAGTGGAGGTGGTAACACAGCACATGCCACCCATGCACTGCTGGCAGTGACAGTGGGTCGGATGCTGCCACGCTGGGGCTGTGGCTGTGTGAGAGGGCCCTGGCCCGGTGCCCTCATCCTGGTGGCACAAGCACCACCACCGCACTGCCCTGCGCTGCCTCTGGGCCACACAACCCAAGTCTCATCGCATAGTGCCTGGCCCCCAGGCTGAGCCCTGCAGCAGTGTCCTGCTCTCCCCAGCGTGTCCCAGCACTGTGGCAAATGCAATGACCACCAGTAGCCTCACTGAAATGACCCTGTTGCTTGCTTCCAGGGATGACAGCAGGACAGGGAGGGTGGTGACAGGGTATTTCTCAAGGGACTGCAGGGAAAATCTTGTTCCTTTCCATCTTTAAGGACTAATTTACCCCCAGAGTTTTGCAACCATCTTCTGATGTTTCACTCACACCCTGTTGCTTTTTGCTTTTTCAGAGTCAGTTGTCAGTGCTGTTCTGTTACTCTTTGAACATGTTAAAGCACTCCCTGCAGCTGCCATGCAGCAGGCCTTGCCTGGAATAATGCCTGGATGGTTTCCAAGCCTATTCTGAATTCAGCAAGCAAATACTGACAAGTCAGAAACCTTGCATAACATGGAGCAGTCATGCATGCCTCTCCATGCAGGGGAAGGTGCACAGGTCCCCTGGCCTTGCTGGGCAGGCAGCAGCCATGTGCTTACTGCAGTCTCTGGGGTGGGCATGGCAAAGCAGGAGCAGGGTACTCAGGGCTAAGAGGTTCAACCCAAATGAGCACAAGCTCTCAGGGCTATGTTGGGTTTAGTTTCACAGCAATTTAAACTAGTCCATGCCAGGATTGCCACTGTCCTGGTGTCCCCCTAACCCCCATACAACCCCATGCTTCCTCTTCCTAACTCTGTGATACAGCTGAGCTCAGCCCGGAGACATAGAGGCAAGCCCAGAGACTGATCACTATTTGATTAGGGTTGTCCAGTGCCCTCCTGCATCCAGGCCTCTCCTGACATGAGCTCTCTGCAGAGGGGGCTGCAGGGCTGCCCAGGGGCTGGCAAGCATCAGCAATCTTGGTTTAGATCAGCTTTAGCTGCTGTACAGCTGTAGCTTCAAATATGAAAATCCATGTCTGTGGGCTCTTATGTCCTCATTTTCTGCAGTTTCTGAAAAGGGCATGCTGTAGGAAACCAGGAAAATAGGTCACTCAGTTGCTTCAGGTACTTATGTTTGAAAACACAGCCAGTAAAATAGATTAAAAGAGAAAAAGGGGATGTAAGGAGGAAAATTAGACCAGTATGATAAGTCATTGTAAGCACCGTATCAACTGATAGTTTTCTCTATTACTTTATCTCTGGATAAACTTTATCACGTTTGCGGCACAAATACAGCCTTGTCCATGTGAGCTTGCATGCACAGAACCAGCCTGATGGAGGAAATGGAGGTCCCTTCTGACCCAAACCTTCTATGATTCTGTGAAATCTAAATGGCCCTGACCAGTTGGCCGTGGGGGATTTCCTCAAAATGGAAGATTCAGCAGTGATTCACTGAGCTTGCTGTAGGCACAGTTGTTTCTGTGGGGTTTAGGCAGATTTCAGATGCGCAGGTGACTGGCAATTGAACATATACCCCTAAATCCAGGCAATATATTGTCAATCATGTGAGCACCTAACATAAGATGGACATCAATAAATGTCAAAGGTTCCTCACAGGTCTCAGGTGTTGCAGGAAAAGCAATTTGCTGTATAATCAGCCAAGGTGATGAAGCTCTGCCTCCTGCAGGTTTGGTCCCCCCAAGCCAATGGCCCCCACAGCCTGTGTCTGCACGGTCCCCACTGTGCCATGCCATGGCTTTCCCTGGCACCGTGGCTTTCCCTGGCACACATCAGCATGGGTGCACTGAGCCTTCCCCGGAACCCATGGCTCCACACTGCAGCTAAGGGCTGTGGTTTCAGCTGGACCTTTCATCAGTTGCTTCTATCAAAAAGTAATTTTTATTGCAGTATGGTCATTCTTCCTGTAGATATATTACTTTTAATGGAAATCATATTTAAAAGGTGACATCCTTCGGTGATTAGTTGTGGAATATCCATTACCAGAGCAGAAAGTGGAAAATGCAATGATAAGATCCTTGAATGAGAGAATCTTGATAGATCTCAATCCTTGCAATTTGGCATAATATTCACATTGTGATTCCACGCTTGCACCTGCTCTGTTCTGCTGCTCTTATTTGATTCTTGTGCATTGATCATTTGAGCATCTGTTTGAAACAGATCTGCTTGCACAGGACAGGCTGGTAGACACTGTCTCAGGCCAGGTTTGGTACTCAAGGTCATCAATATCTGCTAGTTCTTGTAAATGCACTGAGGAATTTCCAGGCAGGGTAAGCATCCCAGTGCCCTGATTTTTCAGAAAGTTATTTCTTATCCTGATGCATTGGTTCAATATGACAAAAACGTTTCTTGACTATGTGAACAATAAAAAGAAAAAAAAAAATTATCAAAATATTGGTAGGCTGCCTCCAAACTCACTCTGAACCCTAGACTACAATGGTTACACTCCCTTTCATCATGGACAGATGAAATAGTTGGAGATGTACAAGAAATAGAATATTTCATGTTTTATCTGACATGCCACTGGCACATTTATGCCTCAAATTCTTCCAAAATAACAGGTATTCAACCTCTTTTTCTAAGGAGACATTTCAGATTTTACCTGCGGAATTATAAAGGGTGAATATTCAATGCATATAAAAGTGATAATAAAAATGTTTCATCATTACTGTATTTTAATCAATTCAACATACGTAATAGAAAGGAGGCAACAGCATTGTGCTAAGCACTGTACATCATGGTGTGTTTTATCAGCTCCATAACTCATCTGAAGCGTTTTAATTAGCAGTACAGTCAGCACAGGTTGTTCCAAGCTTCATCCAGCTGAGTGCTGAGCATCTAAGATTGCCTTTCTGTGCCTGCAATGGACCTCACCATCTCCACACTTCCCAATCACATTATACTTCCCAACTAGTTCTTCACCCTCCCTTTCATTTTGCTTCTCCTAACTGGTGGTGGTTGCATTTCACCTCTGGCAATATTTTTCTGCTCACTTTTCTCCAGACCAATGTAGTTGAGGGAGGGCAAGTTATTTACTTTGACAGCCATAATTTCCAATGAGCTCAGCTTTAAAATTCCTTGTGTCCAGCTCTATGAAATATGCAACCCCCTCTTCACATCTCCATCTGACAAGCCTCCCTTGCAGATTGAAAGGATTTTAAGACATAGGCTCAGAATGCCATATGCATACTGAAACTAGCCTGACCAGCAATGGACAGAGTATCTGCAACCACACTCAGTAATCCTTGACATTTTAGACATGTATTTAGATCTCACCAATTTAGAAATTAACTGTGATTCCATCAGGAACTGTTACATTTCAAAGAGGTAAGTCACAATCTGAGTTCTACTATAAGCTGGTTACTACACTGTAGAATTATTGTTAGTTTACATGAAGGAAGTGTTGTCTTTTTAAGTATCAAAATGTGGGGCTGAATTTTCTTTTAATGATCATTGATACTTCTTTCTGCATTGTGTGCAATATAGAATCACAGAATGGTTTGGGTTGGAAGGGACCTTAAAGGTCATCCAGTTCCAACCCCCTGCTGTGGCCAGGGACACCTTCCACTAGACCAGGTTGCTCCAAGCCCCTATGTCCAACCTGTCCTTGAACATTGCCAGGGATGGGGCAGCCACAGCTTCTCTGAGTAACTTGTTCCGGTGTCTCAGTGCCCTCAAAGTGAAGAATTTCTTCCTAATATGTAGTCTGATATTACCACAGTCATTGGTCTGTGCTACTGTTGTGCTACTCTCAAATTAAGAATTCTTTAATAATGTGTATTCATTACCTGTGTTTCCTCTTCACCAAACAGGAAAGGTTCTCTAAGCAAGAAATTGGGTATGAAATGTAACTGATTGGTATTTATTTTTCTTTAATTACACCTGAATGTTTAAAGGTTCGGTTCTATCTACTCTGTTCTACTCTATTCTGTTCTATACTATTTCAAACATCTATTCTCCTAATGATGGGTTATTCTTTTATAAAAGCTCACACCCTTCGCATGATAATGAGGCATATTCTTGTCTTTCAAAGTCTCATTGCTATGCACTCTTTTCTGAATCAATAGCTTTGATATGTATTTATTTGCATATTTTTATGCCATATGAGTATTCTGTGTTAGTTTTGCTTTAAATACCTAGGTTTTAATAAGCATAATGAGAAGGATGTGCAGTTTTATACAAACACACATATAACTCAAATGTGCTGTAATGAAAACATGCTCTTCTACAAATGGCCTAACAGCAGTGATCTATGTCTTTCAAATTTCATAAGATAGAAATAATTTTCTATTTGAGAGATAGTTGACTCAACTCTCAATAAACAGACATTCCAAGGACTTTCCAGAAATTGCTTAATTGAATCTTTTCTACACTGTTCTTAAGTGTGGAAAATCCACTTTCACATGGACCTGCACTCACAAACCAGAGACCTAAGTAACAGGGTGCTGCAGTTATTTTTCTTACCTTATGCTAACAACCATCTGCCCTTTTCTCTAAATCTACAACGTAGGTACCCTACTGGAACTGTGTGATGATTTCTCAGTGGTGAAATCTGATAAATCACTTTGCAAAACTGGGTTTGCCATGGAAAGACACACAGTGATCCTGGGAAAATGTCTTTCCTTGGAGAGCTGGCTGGGAAACATTTTGCCTTGAAGTGTGTAACTGTACCATGACCTGAGGCACACTGTGAGTGTAGCTCACAGCTGGGCAGTGGAGTCTCTGTTGTGCCTCTAAGCCTCTGCACTTGTGTAGATGCCCTGTAATCCCAGAATCAGGAATCCAGTGTGTTGCCTGAGATGACACCCCTCCGAATCAGCTCTGCCTTCTCTAGATGTGAGAAGCGTCTCCCAGCTCTGTAGGAAGGAATGTGCCAAGGGAAGCCAAGCTGACCTGCATGAACAGCTGCTTAAACTACATGTGTGCAAAGGAAATTCCCCACGTAGGGATGCAGAATTGATACTCTGTGAAGTGGTTTTGCCTAAATGTAAGATGCCTGTGGTGATCCTATGTCACAGTGAGGATCCTGCTGAGTGAACAGTACCTCCATTTGCCATGTCTGCTTGTCTGTGAGAGGCTCTCACACTTAGATACTAGTTAGACCCACTGCTGAGAGGCTGGTTTGCACACTGCAGCATCAGCAGCAGGCATCATACCCACCAGGACATCAAAGAGCTACTGCAGAGCCACCCATCCATACCTGGCACCTTTCCAAGGGGCAGCTCTGCAGCATGCCAGTCCAGTGAGAAACATGCACAACTTTCCCACCTTTTTCTTCCAAGTTCTTCCCTTTCAGGCTTGTTCATGTAAAGATTATGTAAGGAGCTTATCTCTCATTTGTTAATAGCTTGCGTAAAGACTTCCTGTCACCAACTGCTTGAGAACATGACAGATGAAACAGCAGCTTTTTCCTGGGTGTCAGCATAGTCCTTCCCACACGCCTCAGGATTTACCTCTGGGTTTTTTCCAAGAGGTCTGGCTAATGGTAATTTGTTGCTCTTGAATTGTGCTAATGTGGACCGTTTAGCCCTTGTTTAGAGTTGGATGTGGTGCATGTCGACAGTTCAGGAGTGGCGGTGTTGCTGATGCAGTTTGGCTATTCTCCAGATATCCTCTTCCAGTTTATCAGCCTTTCCCTCTATTTCCGCACACTTCCACACATAATGCTTTTATCCCTTCCCTTCTCTTCCTTTTCCTTCCCTTTGCTCCCCTTCCTTTCATTTCCCTTCTACTCCCTTCTCTTCCCTTCCCTTCCTTTTCCATCTGATCCTCACCATTTTTTTAGTCAAGTACTTATCACAAGCAGAATCAAAGCCTCCATTTTCCACCTGAAAACTCTCATGAGCTTCACACTGGTGCTGAATCTCACTGACTGCCGTGGGGGTTGATGTTACTGCTGCCACTCAGCTCTTGTGGAGGAGCATCCTGAATGGCCCCCCTGTGCTGCCTGCTGCTTCACTCACTGAAGTTGATCGGAGAACTAACAGCTGGAAAAAAACCCCATGAAAATGGAAAAAGTGGCAAAATTAATGGAGCTCATTAAACCCAGGAATTTAACATCCATGTTGCAGTCTCAGTTGCGAGTTCACCTGCAGCTTGAGCTGGTCCTCCCATGAGCTGCCGGTGGCTGCATGTGGCTAATGAGAGCCCACGGTTGCCCAGGAAAGTGGGAAGTGTGTGCTGGTGACAGCCTGCTGCAGAAGCCAAGAAGCTCAGAGGTCAGCACTACAGCCCAGCTCCTCCCCACTTGGTTATCCTGTAAAAAAGGGAGGACGGAGCAGCCTGCAGCTCCTCCAGAGATAAGCCCATGGCCAGTACTCTCTCTGTGTGTGTTCCCAAGGGTGCTTTGAGAAGGAGCTATTGCTCTTCCCCAGGATCCTGCAAACCCACTGGGACCGACGGCAAATGGGACCCAGGGCAGGGAGCCCGGGTAAAATGGAAAAGCAGGGACGTGCTCCACTGAATTCAAACCACCTATTTATTGAATGCCCCATTTCCTCTGAATTCACAAAAGACATAGTGTAAAGCTGTGCACGATCAGCTCTTTCTATTGCATTATTTATTATTCATCACCTCTCCAGGGGACTGAAGATGCTAAATGTGTCAGGCTAGCACTTTGTAGGACACAAGAAGCATTTTGTCATTGAAGATATTCTCACTCTCCTTCTCTTAAAGTTGATCACATTTAGAGGAAAAAAAAAACAGTAACAGAAGGACCTGTAACCAGGATTATCTCAAGTAACACAGGATGAATCTCTACAACCATGTTGTCTGCAAAAATGAATTCCGTTCCTGATTTACTACCCTTGGAAGAACAGAACTGGCAAAACCTCATGCCTTTAAACTTACAACAAAAGGCCCTTGCTACCTTTTATTGCAGCATTCCCTTTCCCCATTCTGTGTAATTCCTTTGAGCCCTAAGTCATAGGACAGTGCACAACACGCCAGGCATGTTTGACAGTGCAGGTTGACCGGAGGTAGGCAGTGCTATGCCATCTCCTTCCAAATGTGACAAGGTCTACCAGCAGTGCTAGAGTCTCATGCCTGTGTGCACTCTGCTCTTTGGAGGGACACCAGTCACCGTCCCAGCACGCCAGTCTGTAGAGCAAATTGCCTGTCTGGGACATGTCAGAGGTGATGTGCATAATAGCAGGATGGTATTCCTGGTGCTTGTAACACCAGAGCTGCTAAAAACAATCGATAGTGATATTCTGAAATACATGGATTAATATTACAGTTTGGTAACACTCAACGTACCTGCTGGAGAGAGAAGTCGTTTTTTACCAAATGTACTGAGTTCTTAGAGAAAACCAGCAACTAAGTGTGATTTACTTGATCTTGGATTTTCAAAATTCAGTTAGTGAGGCTCCACACAGAAAGTTCTTGTGGATCCTCAGCAAAGCTCCAGGTAAAATGCGAAGCACCCACTGGCTAAGCAAGCAGCAAGCAGTGAGTCTCAGCAGCAATGTGTGGCACCTGTGAAAGCAGTGCCATGCCCAAGTCTTACAGCTCCTTTTGTGAATGAAACTGAAAAACTGGGAAGTTACAGAAAAGACCCAGAAAAAAATAATTTTTAGCTGAATAAAATGCTGACAGTATAAATCTGAAGACAGCAATATATAGGAGTATCAGAAAAAGACCATGACATGACCTGATCATTGTATCATGCCATCAAAGCAGAAAAATCCTATTTACTGATCCAATCCTTACTTTAGCTGGGAAAAGCATAACAAAGAGCAACATCTGAGAGCTGAAACAGGAATCAGGGTTTGTCACTGTGCAGGTAATCCCTCGGCAGAAACCCTTCTTCCCCTGACAGTCCAGCTCTGCAGTGTCACAGCACAAGCCGTAGTACTCAGAGCAGGGGTTGCAGGATGCTATTCCCTGCCTGGCCTCACGGGAGAAGCCAAGCCAGATGATCTGACACTCTAATGTACTGATTTAGTTCTTTCTCTGCAGCTTTTGCTGGTTTCTTATTTCAGAAAGACGTTCTTCACCTGATATCTTGATCTCCTTTGGAGCTCTGCCATTCACCACTTCCTTAATTAATTCTATATAGCAGGACCAAAATTTTACCACTGCTGTGACAGGTTTGTGACATCTGCTAGACACACAGGACGTTCTGCCAGTTTGTCTCTTGCACCCCAAGCTGCATTCAGAAGTCTTATCCAGTGTGTGTACATACATAGAGTAGTGGAGTCTTCCCTTCAAGGGAGCGTCCTCCCCTGCCAGCCAACTCCAGGACTCAGCCACAGCAGCACATGAAATGTGGCAGATGGATGCACCAATTGCTGTGACTTCGTTAAACCTAGATTTGGGAGTGTTTTCATTGTAATGGATATTCCATCCCTGGAATTGTCCAAGGCCAGGTTGGATAGGGCTTGGAGCAACCTGTTCTAATGGAAAGTGTCCCTGCCCGTAGCAGGGAGTTGGAACCAGGTGGTCTTTAAGGTCCTTTCCAGTCCTAAACATTGGGTGATTTTATGATAATCTGGGAAAAAGCCTTGTTCCTTCTTCAACCCTCCTTTAAAAGAAAGGTTGTTGATTTGTTTTCTCTTTTGAGTTGATGGTTCATTTTGATTTCTGCATTTTTCATAATTTTCCAAAATGTTATGATTTCTGCTTTTTCAGAAAAATGTAACTACTTTTCAGAAAGTAATTTTTTTGTGTGGTTTGGTTAGCCTTTTTTAAGGTATTTAACGACTATTTTCTACATGAATGAAAGACAGAAAGTGACGTGAGTGACAGATATAGTTTTAACACTTTTTTCCTTTAGTGGCATAGCAAAATTCATAGCTGGGTTTAGAGCATACCAAAATCAGATTCAGCTTGATGTGCTGGTGTGAAATACAATGTTTTATTTATGAAAGAGAAGGGTAAAGCACGAAATCTTTGAATTACTTCCAGGGAAAACACCTTGGCTATTAAACTAACGTAGCATCTTTTGCGGCTCCAGAAAATTCAGAATGCTTCAGGCTCCTGCACTAAAGGTTACTTTCTCTTCATTTCAGAAATACATGAAGGGAACCATAAAGAGAATTATTTACCCATATCCCACTTCAAAATAATTATTGTTCCACGAGGATTGAATTTGGCAAAATAGAAAATAATAAAAAAAAGAAGTTTTCAACCCTTCAACTTGTATTTTCATACTTATTGCAAATGATTCCCGTAAACATCCCTCTGAAGCATTTGCTCTTTCTCAGGCACGCACCATGGGTCTGTTCATACTGGGGGCAGCTCAGCCTCCTTGGCACTGCAACATCACTGACAACATTTATGTATCTTCTTCTGTGCTTGGACTGGCAGGGTTTTACAATATTTAACGAAAATTTAGAAACAAAACTGAAGTTAGTGACACTTGTCTATCAGGTCCCCTGTGGTCCAGTTGGCTGGGGAGGTTTAGAGGCATGTGGGGAGCACAGCTCCTCCTCAGCATGGGGGTCTGCTGGACAACCCCCAGCACTTGCGGGTTCTGAGCCACCTGGGACAGACACCTAACATCTAGGTGACTGCTTAGGTGGTGCAGATTTAGGCATGAGGGTAACAGCTCCAGGCAGGCTGATGTGGTGCTTTCAGCACTCCCTGGCATTTTGCTTTCTGGGTCAGGCTGGTGGCATGAGTATCTGCAGCCCTGGAAGCTTTCCTGCAGACCCACACCTTCCAGTGTGAAATATATTCAGCTGAGAAATGAAAATGAAATGGAAAGCTCATACCAGCAACAACAAAGCTCCTTTCCCAGAGCATCCGTCAGCTCTGCATTGTGGCCGATGCTGGTGGGGCTTGGGCAGCCACCCCGGGAGTCCATGGTTGTTGTCCCAAAAGTGGGATTATTACGCGGTGTGCAGAACACTATACACACAGTCGAGGTATTTTATTGTCAACTATTTTGCAAAATAAGATCATAGGTGGAAACTCCACAAAGCTAGCACACCTTAGTATTTTTTACATCAGATTACATTTCAGAGAGCAAAGAAATTACTTTTCATTAGTCAAAAGCTACCAAATATATGATGAATTAGTACTCTATCTTCTATTCAGTAAATTGTCCTCACTTGCCATGTAAATTAACATGTGGGCTCTGTGAAGGAGCGGGGGGCAAGATTATTTGGTCCTGAATTGAGTCAGTGGTCACAGTCTCCCCAAATCCCCTTTATCTTTCACTCAGTTTCTTGTTGACTACTTGTTTTTCTAGTAATTGTTTTATGGACACCTCAGCAGATAATCCATTCTTGGCAGCTCACCAGGATAGTTTCACAGAGGTGTGAAGCTTGTGTGTTCAGGAAACACCTGAATTTATGATTATTCAGCCTTTTTCATTGCTCCAAGGCACAGCTATTTCACATCTGCACAAGCTGAAGGTGAGCTGCACCAAACTGCAACAGAAATCCCTTTGGGCACAAAGGCCATGTAACTGCCCAGTGTACAGACTGGCTCTGGGACATTGATGCCATGGCCATGGCAGGTTTACACTTCTCTTTTCCAGCTGCTGCAGTGTTGCTTGTGGAGGTTTGTAACAGGAATACTGAGCCTGGTTTGGCTGGAGCCTGAAATGTGGGTGAGCCCTGGGAGGAAGATCAGGACAAGAGATGTTGCTTTCTGAATGGAATAAAGGTCTGTCCAAAACCGAGTTTCTTATTGCCACTCAAGAGGAACCCCAAAGGTGGAGTGGGACCATGTCCCTTGTCATTTGTGTCACACTGGACATCCTAACCATACCTCTCAGAAATGCACATCTGGTGCCTGTAAGGGTGTGAGTGTTGGAGGGAATGCACAAATCAACTTGCTTAAGGATTTTGTCAATAAAGGTCACTTCCTCCTTCTGTAAGATCTGAGATGGAGTTTTAAGACACTTATTTCCCTACCCTTGGATCAGGATGATGGTGACAAAGTGGTTCGGAAGCTCTTCTAGACTCTAGTAGGCTCCAAGGCAGGAGCCTGGTTTGTTTAGGAGTGGCAAGAGACAAAAGATGGCTAAACCCAAGCCTTTGGTGCAACGTTCTGGGGCAGTGGCAATGAAGTAGAGTAGAACAGAAAAATTATTTTGAAGAAAAGTTGCTTCTCTCATTTCTAATTGCTGTCTGCTGGGGATGAGGGATTGGGGCCACTTCCTGTCATCCTACACTGCATCTGCTTTGAACTCCCTCCCCCAGTATGCCCTTCCCATCTCTTTAAGGCTCCTCCAGCAGTGACATCTGGTCACTGTTAGGCCTTTTTATCACTTGAATTTGTTCAGCTCCTCTGTGATGGGGATTTGTACTATGGCATCTATAGCAGCATATGGCAGTGATTTCCCAACCCACCCAGGGGCTGTGTGACAAACACACTGCCTCATGTTTCTTTTAAGCTTGGGCCAGTGAATTTCTTTGGATGTCTTCTGTTGTGAGAAATGCTCAATAAATGTTCCCTGTGTAGCCTATGTTCGTCACTCTGCACTTGCAGATGGCCATCCACAGCCCAGGCAGCAGCTCCCACAGTGGGACTGCAACCATATCAACCCACCATGCATGCAGGCAGATGCACATGCATCTGCTGCCAGCACACATGCACACATCCTCATGCATGCTCAGCCAGCCACCAACATGCTTGTCCCTTGTCTGCAAGGTCTCACTCATCCTTTTCTCTCTTAAGCAACAGCCTCACTGAGCTGCTTCATGTTTTCTGCTAAAATAATAATTGTACTCCAGAGAACAACACAAGCTGAGAGGTGTTGTCCCTGAAGTGCAGACTGAGGAAAGTGCTGGGGAGGTGATTGGGATTTGGCTGCAGTGCCATTATGTGGGCTACCTCTCTGGCAGGTGAATTTTAGAAATCTTATGCTTGGAGTGTAAAGCAATAACAAAAGCAGTCTGCTGGTGCCGTGCGTTGCTCTGATATGTGGTGCAGAAATGAATTCAGAGACTGAAGAGAAAAAGAAAAGTGAAGAAATAAAACTAAGTGAAGAACTCATGCTGGTCTGCTGATGCTTTGAAGCTTTCAGAAGTGCTTTGTAAAAGCAGTCTCATTGGTCACGTTCCCTCAAAAGTCCAATATCACTCATACCTCTGAATGTGAATGGACTGCAGAGATTCAAGGAAGAAAAGGAACATGAGCGTAATGTGATTTGTTTTACACTGTGGGTGGTAAAATCCTGGTGGCAAGGGACATCAGAGAAGTCTACAGTTCTTCCGTTGACCTTAGTCTATTCCTGGAAAGGAACAGAACTTCCCTCCTTCCAAAAGGGTGTTTCCTTTCGATAGAATAGTGGATGTCAAGACATATTAAACCACAGCATTGCCTTGAGATAAATATAGAGCTGGTGGGAGGACACCATTTTTTTTCCTTTCATTGCTGTTCAACGTTTGTGTTTGTGAGGAGCGGCAGCTTGAGGAGCAGAAGGCTCCTGCAGGAGCAGGTACACTGCACATGCGCCTGCTCCTGGCAACACCCAGGTCTCCAACTCAGCCAAGTTCCTCGGGCTCAACAGATTTATTTTTGCACGTTTGGCATGGTGGGATCAACACGTCAAAAAGACAGTAAAGAGGTATCACATACAGCCACAATGTCTGAAAATTATATGTAAATATCCATGCAAATAAAAAGTAATGTATTAATAATAATAGTGACAAAGCACAATAAAGTGCCTATTTTTTGCATGCTAAAATTAGGAGACATGCCTTTCTAGAAAATCCTTTCTAGCCAAACATACATTTTTGAAATTGCAAGCAATGTGCATATTTTGAGACAGGCACTATCAGTTTAATATTTTTTACTCTTAGCATTTAGTTGGCTTGTATTGTTGTATCTGGTTTGTTCTGTCTAGAGGCTAAGCTGTAGACCTTTCTGCACAAACAACATTCATTTTGTAAGGACCTTGATGTCTGCAGATGGAAAGCAGATGAGGTATCTCAATCACAGGTGTATCAGTGTCTCTGATTAAGGCTGAAACCACCAAGGAAGATGCAAGATGATCAAAACCTCTAAGGAAGGAGTGACATGGGGCCGTTTCCTTTCCTGACACTGGGAATTATGCCCTTCCAAAAGCCAGGGCTGGGTGATGGAGCAGTGCAGACCCAACCTGTGGTGTGCATGCTGCCATGTCTGAAGAGATGTTACAAGAACTTCCATCTTTTTACAGACATTTGTGTATTAATGGATTCTCCTGTTTCCCAGATGAAATAAATATTTTGGTGTCAGAATACTCTGCTCTCAACATATCATAGAATCACAGAATGATATGGTTTAGAAAGGACCTTAAAGTCCACCTAGTTCCAATCCCCTTGCCATGGACAGGGATGCCTTCCACTAGGCCAGGTTGCTCAAAGCTCTGTCCAACCTAGTCTGGAACACTCCCAGGGACGGGGCAGCCACAACATCTCATTGTCTATTAATGTGCTAGTCCTTGCTGATGGAGATTAATAATCTCTCTGCTATAATCTCTGTTCCTGTATCAGATTCTGCAGAGAGAGTGGCAGGTAATCATGGCAAAAGGCAGATATGGAATGACCCCAGCCAAGCAACACTTTAGCCCTTGCCTGAGAGGAGGTGTTATTTAGGGAGGTTTGAGGAGTGTGTAAGAAAGGCTTAAATGCTTCTGGTCCCTAGATGCTGTACTGGACTTGACATTTTTTGGTTTTCTTGTCAATTGACTGATTTTCTTGTTACCTCTCTTGTCTTTGAAATCTCTCTGGTCATCTCTGGTTTTTTTTCTCAATAAACAGCTTTGTTACCTTTGCAAAATATGCTGCTGTCT
>NW_009916844.1:38970-52993 GCF_000696875.1 Nestor notabilis | reverse complement strand
AGTTCTCTGTGCTACATGCGTTACTTTCAGGTCCTCCCGGAGACTTGCTCATCATCCTCCAGCACTGCTGCTACCTTGGGCCAGGGTTTGATGTTGCTATTGAACCTGCCCTCAGAGACCTCTTGGCTCACTGCTGGACTTCGCTTTCCACCCAAAACAATTTTCTTTTAGCAGTTGTCCTGGGTTCAGCTACAGCAGTCATTTTTCTCCTTTCTACTAGCTGGTGCAGTGCTGTGTTTTTGACTTTCAGTCTGGGAACAACGCTGATAACACCGATGTTTTTAGTTGTTGCTCAGTAATGTTTACTCTGACCAAGGACTTTCTCAGCCTCATGCTCTGCCAGGGAGGAGGGGAAGCCAGGAGGAAGCAGAGACAGGACACCTGACCCAAACTGGCCAAAGGGCTATTCCATACCACAGCACGTCATGCCCAGTATATAAACTGGGGGGAGTCACCCGGAAGGCCCAGATCGCTGCTCGGGTCGGGCTGGGTATCGGTCGGCGGGTGGTGAGCGGTTGTGTCCTTTTCCCTTGTTATTCCTCTTATCATTATTACTGGTAGCAGTAGTGGTTTGTATTATACCTTAGTTACTGGAGTGCTGTTATCTCAACCCGTGGGAGTTACATTCCTCCGATTCTCCTCCCCATCCCTCCAGGAGCGGGCAGAAAAATAAGGGGGGGAATGAACGAGCGGCTGCATGGTTCTGAGTTACCAGGTGGGCTTAAACCACAACAGCAGTTTTGAGGAGGACTTGGTCAAAGGCTTTACATGAATTATATCAACTAGTGGTGTGTTGCTTTTCCCAAGACTTCACCGAAATATTCAGATATTCCCAATTGATTGGTTGCAAACCAGTGGCTTCTGCAGGAGTATTTTGTTGTCTTCCAGCTGTTTTTATAATTATTCTGTAAGTAACACAGACTGTTTGTTAACTCTGTTGGTAGCTCTTATTTAGGTCATTTTGGAGTGTACCAAGGTAAGCTTCATGACACCATAATTCTCTGCATTTCTGAGAATTTCTTTAAATACTAGCTTTCATTCCTTACCTCTCAGCTTTGTGGGAAAACTAGATGCTTCTTAGTGAAAATCTCTGTATTTTTGTTAGTAATTTAAGTAGTTCTTACTACAACCTCTAAATATCTTGCTCTGATACGAACCAAATTTCAGTTGGAAAATAGACAGCTGGAAAAATCAAAGCACTTCTTTTGTAAATACATTTGTCATAGTAATATCTATTGGGTTGACTTTCAAGCAACATTGGAACCAGAGAGTCAACAGTGTTCACAGCGTAATCTGGAACTGCTAAATAGGAAACAGATATAACCTCTTTAGTTTGATGGTAATTAACTGCCATAACACACCATCCAAAACTGTTATGAAATATTCAGGGAAAAAAAGGAGGGTAAAGCAAACAAACAAAAATTGTAAGTAAGTGCTTCATATGCAAAGTACTAAGAGAAACTTTCATTTAGTGGCATCTTTTAGTACCTTTCCCTTTGGTGATATAGAGTTGTTTTGGTTGGAGCAAGACTGCACCCAGGAAAGAAAGAAATGCGTGACAGGTCTCATCTATAACACTGGTGATTTTATAACCTCCTCTGTATTCCCCTTCATCATATTTTGTCCAGGCCAGAGGCTGAAAGCCCAGCTCAGCCTGGCAGTAGGGCTATACTGGAGCTTCTCCAGTTCCTCCCCTTGGAGGGGGAACCAGAAGATACAACCAGGCCAGTTTTGAACCATGTTGAAATGATTTTCCATTTGTATTTTTTTCAGTTGTTTCACTGCTGTTTGTAACTATTTCTTTTAACTCCAAGAACTTGCTCCCCAGTCCTTTAATGCAGTAAATGTAGGTTGTTTTTTCCTTCAAGAGCGTTCTCACTGCACATCTACATTTTTCAAATTGACTTGAACAAAATGCAGTTTGTGTACCTATGGACTCCTCATTTTAAAATCCTTCCGCATCTCTTCGCCGCTCTTTGTCTCTGCACTGTCTGTCTCTAATCATCAGAGGCTGTTATCACACGGTTCACTATCTCTTCATTTTATTTATGGATATCTTAAGTTCCTCATGCCTTGGCACAGATCTCTGTGGGACTTCAAGGAAGATTCTTTTTTCCACCTGAATTTTTTTTTCTCCCTACGCACTCTGTCTTGGCTTTAGGCATTTTTTTTATCTAGGCAGAAGCCTTTCTTCTCATGCTGTGGCTACTTAATTTCTGTAGTGTCCTTTGGTGAATGCCTCATTAAACACCCTGTGGAGATTCAGGCATATTATATCAGCTCACTTACCCTTGCCCATGCACTTGTTGACTCTCAAAGAATCCCAGGGTGTACCTTTATAAAAAGAGGTTTATTTCACTCCTTGCATGTCACAGGTGCCTGCGAGCCCTTTCATCCTGTTCTTACCATCGTTGTTATTAATTGGACGTACCACATACTCGACTCACATGTCTGTAGCCTTGCTGATATCTGATAAAGGACCTTTCAAAGAAGGGAATTGCAACAGCCAGTTGCCAAAGCTCTGGTGCTCTGGTGGGTTTAAAACAGTTTAATCCAGTCATCATATTCAATGAGGACATAGCACAAGGAGTGATGTCAGTGATGTATGTATTTATAACAGCCTCTAGGTGAAAACAGAATACTCTTTCATTTTTCCATCAAACTTCTAGTTAGGTTTATGCTTCAATATTAATGTTTTACTATAGCAATGATTTGTAATTTCATTGAACTGGCTGCCTTTAACTGCTAGCATTTGCATGAATTCCCTGCATCAATATCCATATTTTTATGTATACCATAAAGTAAACCACTGAAGGATCATCTTAACTTTATTTACTGTGGCCATTCTGTAATATTTAGATCTGCTGAAATCATTAGGGCATTTTAATTGTCTTATCATCATCTAGCCAAAGCATCAGATACCCTTTCCAAAGATCATGTGCACAGATGAAATTGCAGAATATAACTTGAATATCTACTGAGTATTGAATCTGTTACAGAATGGTTTTAACTGCCAATAATTTGCTTTAAAAAAACCAAGCCACAAAGTAACAACTGATGTCCTCTATAAATGAAAGCTTGTGACTATTCATGGCTTTAGTTTTGTCTTTTTATACCCCCTTTCAATGGGAAGTTGTACAGTCTTTACTTGATTTTATCCATAAATTTTGCAGTGAAACACAGTGGTTGTGGCTCTGTTATTGTCCAGTGCCACTAAAACTATAGGGGGACTCAGTCACAGAGCACAAATCCTTCCTTTCTTCCTTCCTTCCTTCCTGGTTGGGATTTTTCTAAAGGTGGCTATGTTAAAAATACAGAGATAAAACTTGGAAATTTTAAAATAATTGTATGTCTATGGTTCTTCACAGTTATTCTGAAGCAGTAGTCTTGTTAATGTAAATTTATATCGAACCAGATAATGGTAACTGATTAACACTGTCCTAAATAATGCCAATAAGTTTACATCTTTAGTAAATAAAGTTATCTCATCCTCAGTAAAAAAGCCAGGAATTTGGAGCTTATCAATTAAGGGAGTAATAGGCATCCATAGCTGTAAGGAAAAAAAAACATTCTAAATGGAAGGAGACATTAAAGTAATTTCTGCCTCATTTGCTGTGTTCTACAAAGATTGCATAGAGAAGAGAAAGAGCAAGATGAAAACCAGTGAAACATTCTCAAAAGCAGTGTAAAGGTGTACAAAACAGGAGCAAAATGAGGGAGGAAAAATTATTGATGGTCTTCTGTAATTTTTTTCTTCAAAAAAGGCAAAGCAAAACTAAACTACGTTTTCTTACAAGACCAGTCTATTCACTACAGGGAATGACTTGAACTTTCAGATTTCTGCCACCACACCAGTGTTCTGTGCACTTGCTGCAGGCGGCCACAAGAGCTGCCCAGGCTGGTGGCTGCAGGACCCACTCTGGGAAAGGTTTCTGTCTCTTAGGGCAGGGCTGAACCATGCAAAGTTCCTGTTCCCCTGCTGGTGCAGGGCTGAACGCATCCCTCTTGGGAACCTGCATCCAAAACAAAGAGCAGAGAGACCGAGTATCATTACGTTATGCAGTGGGCTCAGGAGCAGACTCCAAAGGTGCTACTCATCCCTTTAGTGTGGCCAGCACCCTCTCCATGCAGGAGGATTCTGGCATGGAGGGACGCAAACCAAAGCAGCACTGCCTTTCAAGCCCTCCTGCTAGCCAGTCTTCCTGGAGTACTGGAGCCCAACAGGGTGCTCACATGATCCAATGCCAGAGCTGTTGGCATTGACAAATAATTCTGCAGAAGACAGCGATCCTGTGGCAGTCCAGGAAAGTATCCTCCACAGGCTGATTGTGACACAAAGTGTACCATTTCAATCTAAATGAAATATTCTCACAGCACTAATAGCGATCCTCGCATGCCACTTTGCAAACTAAATATAAATCAGTGAATCACACTGCAAAGCCAGAGAAAATGCTGTGTACCATGGGAGAAAGCATTCACGCCTTTTTGGGAGAACATCAAACCTCTTTTAGGGCTTCTCCCAAACCATTCAGGTAGACTAACTGTTGTCTGAATACTGGAAGTGTCCCAAGAAAGCTGGAGCAGGCAGATGGATTATGCAGCTGGACAGGTTTGTGCCCCTGGGCAGCCTGAAGTGCCCCTCACCATCACACCCGGCCTTGGGCAGCTGCTGCCTTCCCATGGCTGGCTGGAATCCAGATATTCCTGCCCTCCAGCCCAGAGCCCCTCTGAGTTGGACTCTACAGGGAAGAGACTTTTCAAAAGTTAATTGGCTGCACATTGACGTTGTTCTTTGGTAACCAACTGTCCCTGAGCACAGCAGTGCAGGAGAGAGGGTAACTGCTCTGGCACGCTGCTCTGCATTAACGGCTTTTATTTAAAGCTTCTTATGAGAAAACATTAAAACAAGTTTTCTCTTGTATCTTCCTCCCGCTGTGTGAATCTGGGATTTGTGAAATAGCCATAATGTCATTATCAACGACTTCATAACATGTCTGAAAAAAAGGGAAAGAAAAAGATTATGGAATTACAC
Source organism: Nestor notabilis (assembly GCF_000696875.1). Classification (NCBI taxonomy): domain Eukaryota; kingdom Metazoa; phylum Chordata; class Aves; order Psittaciformes; family Psittacidae; genus Nestor; species Nestor notabilis. Next base: position 47,961 of record NW_009916844.1, on the reverse strand, counting down.
ATCTATGGTGTTTTCTTCATTTGTCCAATATTCAAGAGGGAAATAGAAAAAAATGTAAAATCGGCAAGCAGTATTTTACCATGCAACAAGCCTTCCCCAACTTACACAAAGAAGATGAATTTGAATACTGAAGTTAAGCCTGGATTTACAGTACAAATGACAGCAGAGCTAGCAATCATCGTCTGGATGAAGAGACGATCGGTTTGTTCATCTAGCTCACGCATGGTCAGTTGGGGAAGGTTGTTCTAGCCTATTTATGCAAAGGCAAAAATCCAAGTGAAGCTGTATCAGTGTAATTGATTTCATTATAAAACTAATTCCTAACTAGCACAGCTGTTGCAAACGTTTGCGTGTTATGCCCGAATAACAAGGAGTGCAGGTGTCATATGGTATGTGTGATGTTCTGCAGCACAGCCATGCACGTTACGTAGAAACACCATACAGTCCTGTAAACGTTGAAACAGGCTCTATGAATTGTAAATATTAAATTGGCTTTATGGAGTGGGTTTGGGCAGTGATGTGGAGAGCCTCTCTGCTGTTGCTACAGTCATCCTATCAAAATCTGAACTGCTGGATGTTGAGCCCAAGGTCAAATGTTCCCCCTGTTGTTGTTATTCATACCAGGAAAGAGTGATAGGAAATATCTGTTCCACACTGCACAGAAAAAGGAAGAATACAGATGGGCAGCATGTTATTGACTGGGGCATAACAAGGAGCCCCCAGCTGGGTAGCAACCCTGTGATGAGGGGATGCATCACCGCCATCTGGCTTTTGTGTGGAGCAGGAGCTTGGAGGAATGGAGAGCCCCCATCCTTCAGGTATTAAGCCAAAGGTGAGAGCACTGGTACCCTTCTGAATCATTTATGGTACCAGCTTTCCACGCAGTGATTCTGGAGGTTGGTGGGGAGGTCATGGGAGGCATCAAGGTCCCTGTGATGTCTATTCCTCTGAAATGCAGTACAACTTCAGCATTACTCACCACAGATGTTTCCTGACACTGTGCAAATTTAAATTTTTAAAAATGTTTTTAATATCCTTTTGGTTTAAATCTTCCCATAATATACAAGGCAGTTAATTTATTTGTTCTTTTCATTTGTTTTGGTTTGCTTTGGTTTTTGATTTTGAAAGCATTATTGCTCATATTTCAGTAATATAGTCCCAGTTATAGCTGTAAGTGCTCTTACTAACCAATGGTTAAAGTATTTTGACACTGAAAACTAGCCATGATGCAAGAGCTTCCAGTCCTAGCTATTTTCTTGATAGAGTCCTTAATTATCTAAGTAAGTGCTCTTCTGAATGTGTTCTTGGCACTGGTCAGTGTCTGAAAATACCAACTTTTTGACCCTGGAGCAACGCAATCCAGTCTTTGAACATTTTCTTCCAGGCATCATTTCCATTTCTGATCTAGAACCTTATCACCTTTATTTTTTCCTCCTCAAGTATCTTTAGCAAACACTAAACTGCATGCTATCATAAAGAACCAATCTCACTCAAAAGCACTGACAGAGATCTGGAGTATGTCCATGAATTTAGGAACTTGATTTCTGCTTTCGTGACATTTATGATATCTAGGGCTCAGAACTATTCTTGTGTATATGTGTATATATATATATTTACATATAAATTTTCATATAACTAGCAGCAGTTACTTCAAGTACTCATATACTCTATGAGTGCCTTATGTGTATTTAGAATGTATCTGTCGCTAACAATCATAAATAAAACTACAACAGAGACCTCAAGGTCACATACTAATGTCATGACAAATTAAAAACTGGCTTAGCAAGAAGAAAAGCTATTCTGCTTCTGTGACTGTGTTAGAAAATGAAGCCACGTGGATTGAGGGTGCAGAGCAAGCAAGCATCAGCTTGCAGGTTTGAAGTTTACCACTGTTAATTGGAAAGAAGCTCATAAGGAAGCGGAGGTCAGGGTAGCCCTAGAAGTACAAGGCTTGGTGACAGGGGAGACATCCCCAGGGGACAGCCTTCCACCCTGTGCAGGATGGTCTGCATAATTTCATAGAAAGAACACCTAACCAAGCACAGAGTCAAGGAACCAGCCCTGAGACCATGATGAGCTGTTTGATGTTTAGAAAAGAGCTTAGAAGAACTGGAGGGAATGTTCCCAGATGCAAGAGCTCCAGAGGTTCATGCATCTTTCTTCCCTTTGCAGCCATGCTCAGGAAAGCTGTCTCACCACCTTGGCAAAGTAAAAGCATGAGGCATTTCATGTAACACAGTTTTGTGTTTGTTTTTTTTTTTTTACTTTTTTCTTTTAGTTTTCTATTTCCTTAGTATTTAGGATTACATGTATTATAGAAACAACTTTCTTTCTTTGCCTATTTTACAAGAGGGGAGAAGAGTTGAAGGGTAAAGTATCTGCAGATGCTCATCTCCTGCTTATTGCTTCAGGCATGAATGACCAAGTCATATTTGCCTTTTCTCATTCTGAAACATCTCAAATCCTGCAGCCAACAGGAAGAAATTCATTGGACAAACAGTGTTAAAGGATTATTGCTGAAAACTAGAATTGAAATGGATTGTACTGAGCCAGAGCTGGTGTGTACCATTGCAATGCCACCAGCACCAGGTGCAAGATCATCATCATAGAATCAAAGAATGGCTTGGGCTGGAAGAGACCTTTTCCAGATGTCCAGTCTCCTGCACTGACTCAGTAGTTACCCAGGAGTGGATGATATGAGCAGGAGACACACAAACGTGTAGGTCTCTACCAGGCCAGAAAACACCTCCCCGTGTCTTAAAAGTTTTAAAAGATGAAGACACACTTCCCTAAACTGGTAGCTCTCCAGAATCTTGATCTCTCCTCTACAGTCTATAGTCTACATTTTTTTCCGCCTCTTTCTCTTGCTTTTAAATTGGTTGATTAGAAAAAGCCTCTTTTAGAGTAAATTAACACTTATTCATTCTCCCCAAATAATCAGTTTCTCCACAAAATCACCCGTTCTTAGTTTTCGTTAATATTTATATCTATTACATAAGGCAGTTTTACAAAGGTGTACAGCACACACAAAACAAGGAAAGCATGGCATCAGAAGAACCTACAGACTAGGTACAAAGCAAGAGGTGACAAGTAGCAACAAGCAGAGGGGACGATTTGAAAGTAACAAGGAAACTCATCTGGAGTTCACATTCTAAAATCCAATTTGCCTGACTCTCTCTCTTGTCCAAAAGTCCACGAAGATATAAAATTAAGACGGCTGGATAGAGTTAGCAGCACAAGGCCACACATACAAGTGCAATCTGAAAGGAAGATAAAAAGCAGAGAAGAGAGATAAACCACTCATTGTACTGGAATTTGGCATATGTGATCAGAAAGAGTCACATTAAACGTCCATCTGCCCTGGGCCTGGGAGAACACGGCCACTGGTCTAGGAGGGTCAGCATTCATGGCAGCGTAGGCTGAAGCACTTCAGAGGAACTTCAGTGGAAGATTTTCTCCCTGAGCTGTGGCCCAGCAACACCTCTGGTCCCTGTCATCCCCAGGCAAGTGCGCAGGTTCCCCCATCACATCCTGCACAAGTCAAATCCCTCCTGGGCAGGAGCCGCACAGCTCAGCTGGCCCAGCAGTGAAGCACAGAATCATAGAATTATAGAATCGTTTGGACTGGAAAAGACCTTTAAGGCCATCAAGTTTAATATTAACCCAGCACTGCCAAACCCATCAATACGCCATGTCCCTGAGCGCCACGTCTACATATTTTTTAAACACCTCCAGGGATGGTGACTCGACCACTTCCCAGAGCAGCCTGTTCCAGTGTTCAACAACCCTTTCAGTGAAGAAATTTTTCCTAATATCCAATTTAAACCTCCCCTGGTGCAGCTTGAGGCCGTTACCTCTTGTCTATTGCTTGCTATTTGGGAGAAGAGATTGACCCCCACCTTGCCACAACCTCCTTTTAGGTAGCTGTAGAGAGTGGTAAGGTCTCCCCTCAGCCTCCTTTTCTCCAGCCTAAACACCCCCAGTTCCTTCAGCTGCTCTTCATAAGACTTGTGCTCCAGACCCTTCACCAGCATCTATGGGTCTGGAGCTGAAATCACCGAAAGGCAAGATTTGATGAAAGGTGAGGCCATTAGGGGTAAGGGTGTGCAAGGTAAACCTTTCTGCTTACCAGCTCCACCCACAGAGTTCAACATGTGACACCAAAACAGAAATATTCCCTTTTAATGGGTAACATGCAGCCATGCCCTGGAGCTGAGGTGCTTGATCCCTAAAGCTCAGAGCTCCTTCTTGTCATCAATTTTCACTGGAGTGTGTATCCACACACCTTTCTTGTGGAAATTCACATAGTTAATGTCCAAAAATATGTCAAGATAATATTAATCTTTTATAAGAAATGCATTTCAAAATACCTATATGCTTGCCAACGCTTTGTCCTTTTCATTTGTAAAGCAGTACAGAAGACAAAAAAATTCTTGATTTTGTAATTGACTTGTTAAATAAATTCCTCTCTTTATGTATTTCAGAATCCATGTATGTCTGCTCTGCTTTGTGCTTTTATTTGAGGATTTACTGCTGCATCCCCATTAGACATTAACACTGTTTCTAGGAGCAGCTTTAAGCAAGCTGCTTAAGCATCATCCAAGTGCAGTGCCCCTGGCAGCAGACCAGCAGATGGATCAAGGTATTTAAATGGCCACGAGATATCAAATGCATTTGAAAAATTAAACCTTTTATCTTGATTGCAGCTCAGTAACATGGAAATTAAAAGGGCATTTGTGCAGCGTGCTAACTTCAGCGCAGTGCCCAGAGGCAGACTATGAACACAGTTTTAAAAAGTGAAAGCATACAAATAAGAAAAGAGAGAGGAAAGAAAAAGCAAAGTGAATAGAAAGCAAGACAGGAATAAGGTGTGTAGAAGCCGGGCTCTGGAAGTGGATTTTACAAGCCTTATCAGGCCTATGGCCTGTTCATTGGCTTTGAACATGTAATAACTACTGCTTTTTCCTTTTTTTTTTCCCTTGTCTTCTTTTAGATACATCCCTCCAAATAATTATTGGTAAAAATTACAAACTGGACATTAAACCAAATTGTAGAGTAAGTGAATTAAAGGAAAAATTCAGGATTTAGAGATCCCATCTTCCCTTTTGAGCCTATTTGTTTTGCAGATAGTAAATTAGAAAAACCTGTCTGCCCTCCAGGCACTTCTCTAGCCTAGTAAATTGCTGGTAAACTCTACAAAAATGTGGTTCCAACCTAACCAGTTCACAAAGCAGGTATGACAGGAGGAAAGATGGGATGCTGTAGAACAGGGTGAGGGGGTAGGGGAGTGGGAAGAAGGGTAGAGGAGCATGCATTTGATAATGTGAGAGGCTGAAGCACAGTCTGGCAGTCTAGATATTTATTGCAAGTCATATTTTTACCAAATTCAAATCACTTGTAACTGGCAGTACATATGGCTTCAGGATATCACAAAAAAATGCTGTTTTTCCAACCCCGGAAGGAACTGTGCAGTGATGTGAATAAGAAATGAAACAGAAATTAATGTCTAGCACAGGTTTAGTTGTGCCTTTGCATTGGGTCATTGTGTTAGATCCTAGGACTTTGGACTGGTATATGCTAGTAGAAAAAGTACAGAGTATGAGTAATCGTTTGTATATTGCTAGAGGAACAGTAAAATAAAGACACTTAGTTCCATTTCATGCAGTGTTACAACAGCCGGCTTTGAAAAAGCATTGATAGGCATGCCCCAAAATCTCAAAAGCCCTCAACAGTCTTTTTGCAAATCCAAAGATATATGTTCCAGAAAGGAACTTTCTCTTTTTCCCTGATTTGTATCAAATGCACATTCTGGCAAACACAAAGCAATTATTTATAAAAAACCAACATACCCACTAAAATAAACCCCAAACCAAGCTGGAAAAGATAAGTCCTTAGGATAAATGTTTTGTGACGTGCAGTTTTCAAACGTGATTAAGACTATGCTTAAAATCTAAGACCATCAAGGAATTTAATGTATCTGCTTTCCAGCTTGATCCTTTGTACCAAAACAAGTCATGATTCTTCTGGTTTTGTGTGCTCCAGGAGGAGAGATTCAGGCTGGACAGCAAGGAAATTTTCTAATTACAAAGGCAGCAAAACACCAGATACATTTCTGGGTGTATGTGACACTGCCATCACCAGTGCCCTGGGGGATGCAAGTGACACACAGTGGCTGCTGCCCTCAGTCAAATGAGCTTCTGAATCTTCTTCCCACACTTTCCTTTTGGTTTAAGTTAGAATTCTGCTTTTCAAACTGGAATTAGATTTATTTTATTTTTTTTTCAGAAAGCCTGGGAAATGCAGTTACAAGCTGATAAATCTTTTGTGAATTTCTGCTGAATTCAGTGAACAGTTCTAGCAAAAATAAAAAGTAAGATCATGGAGAGAGCATGAATGCAGTAGATAAGGAGAGAAAGCAGAATGGAAAGCAGTAAGATATTTCTGTGATTTCTGTGATGATAAAGAGTCTCTGCTCTTTCCTTTAGCATCTTCTTTGACAGGGATGTGGTGTAGCCTCCCAAAGGATATAAAGTATTACGATGGGTTTGCTCACATATTTTACTTGAATTGTGTGTCATGTTTCCATCTGACTAATGTAGAGTCTGTGGAATGATGAATACTAATTTATAAATTATGGGCTTTTTAATTAGCAGAAAAAATAATTAACATTATACTGATAGAAATCTCTCTCTTTCTCTCTCTCCCTGTATCTTTTTATCCTACAGAATCCCAAGTCATAACAACACAGATGAGCATCATGCATGAATCTGGATTCTGGGATGAGGCGCTGGGAGGAGGTGAGCAGGGAAGGAGCTGCCACAATCCCCAATAGCCCTCAGTCACCTGCTGCTCCCATGCCCATCCTGCTGGCCTTTGCAGTCCCCTTCACATGTGACACTTTCTGAGGGGCAGGAGCTGTACCTGCTTTGCTTTCAACCACTGCACCATGCTGCAAAGGCAGTTGCTGTGCCTCTCCTCCGAGCCCTCTCCACACCAGCAGGTTTCATACTGCCAGTAAGAGTAGCAAGTCCACCCAAAGCACTGATCAAATGATGTGCTGCCTGAAAATCCACATGAAATGCCAGTGTATCTGGGGTAGAAAACAGCATTTGCTCCAGCACATTGCCCTCAAAGGCAGTGTGCGCTGCTCTTGGGGGCTGTCCTGCCGCAGACCTGCTACATGCACCACAAATAGCTCTGCCACAAAGACCTGCTGCAGGGGATCACCTCCAATGCACAAAAACTGAGAAAGACACAAAAAGGATTCTCTTAAGTGTAATTAAAATGATAACTGGATTTTATCAGAAAAACATAACGATTAGATTGCAATCATTTCCTGAAGTGAACTGTGTTGCGTTACTAAGCTATTAAAAGCCAATAAATTGTGCTATTACATCCAGACAGGTAACACTCCTTTACAGGGTGCTCTTTGCAGCTTCTCAAAGCACAGCCCTGTGCGAGCACAAGGTCCCATTGCAGGTTTTTCAGCCACATGGTTCAGCCCATTGGCAATGAACCCCAGCAGGTTCCTGACCAGTGTGTGCGGACTCTGTCTGGCAGACAGCAGGAGATTGGCTGAAGTCAGCATTGCTTTGGGAGAGATGCTGCAGTGACCACTGCTTTGGCCAGGTGAGCCATTAACCATGAGCCCGAAGCCCCCATATTGTATGTGTTTAAAAATTAAATGTTTTGATAAATGAGCTTGCAGTAGGAAAATAAACTACAAACACCGAACAAAAAGCAACAGCTCTTTGATAGTGACCAGTGCTGGTGGCAACCCAGCAGCCACAGCACTTCAGCAGGGTACAGAGCATTTCCAGGCAGAGCTGCTCATGGTCCTGGCAGGAAGAGTGCACACGAGCAGCTAACGAGTGCTTTCTGGAAGCCAAAGGAGTTCTTTTTGTTTCTCTTTTGATTATTGTAGAGGTATGCAGTGATGAAAAAAGAGGGACTCTTTGCCATGCCAGAAGCTCAATACTCCTGTTCAAGAGTCCAGGGCTGCCTCTGCAGGATGTTATCCTGAAAAGACACCTTGCTCTAAGAAATGCTTGTGAGGATGGGCAAGGTGCAGTGCAGATTGTGGTATGGGGGCCTCAGAGGGCATGCAAGCAACATGGGCAAGAGGCTGAACTTGGGTTCAAAGAACACAGAAACACAAAAGAGCCAAAATCAGGTAAAACAAATATCGTGCCTAGCAGAGTTTGATTTCATTTTGCATCTTCCCATATTTTTTGCTAAACTTGCTTCCCTAACATGCTATCCTCATAACAGCCTGAATGGTAAGAAAAGCGTTGCAGTTAAATGGCTCAAAAAGCTAAACTGAGTGAACAATTATGTTTTGTCATAAAAATATCTTCCTGCCTTTTTAACTGTTCTAAAATTACAGTAACTTCTAAGAGGTTTGAAATCTTTTGACTGCAGGAGGGCAGACAGAGGGACAGTGACTGGGGGAACTGTGGGCATGAATGGTTTGGGACTAATAGACTGAAATATGTCTAGAGAAATACAATGACTGGGGCAAAGGGGCTGCTCAGCCTGTGAGCTGTCATGTAGGAAAACAACCATCCCACTCCAACCTGCTTGGATTATGAGTGTCCTGGGTTCATAGAATCATAGAATCATAGAATAGTTAGGGTTGGAAAGGACCTTAAGATCACCTAGTTCCAACCCCCCTGCCATGGGCAGGGACACCTCGCACTAGAACATCTCACCCAAGGCTCTGTCCAACCTGGCCTTGAACACTGTCAGGGATGAAGCATTCACAGCTTCCTTGGGCAACCCATTCCAGTGCCTCACCAACCTCATCGGAAATAACTTCTTCCTTAGATCTAATCTAAAGTTCCCCTCTTTAAGTTTAAAGCCACTACCCCTTGTCCTACCACTAGAGTCCCTAATGAAGAGTCCCTCCCCAGCATCCTTGTAGGCCCCCTTCAGATACTGGAAGGCTGCTATGAGGTCTCCATGCAGCCTTCTCTTCAGGCTGAATAGCCC
>NW_009916844.1:4960-38885 GCF_000696875.1 Nestor notabilis | reverse complement strand
CAAGTGAGGTCTCACGAGAGCAGAGTAGAGAGGCAGGATCATGTTCTTTGACCTGCTGGTCACATTTCTTTTGATAAAGCCCAGGATACAGTTGGTTTCTGGGCTTCAAGCACACACTGAAGCCGGCTCATGTCAAGCTTCTCATCAACCAATGCCCCCAAGTCCTTCTCCCCAGGGCTGCTCTGATTCTCTTCTCCACCCAACCTGTAGCTGTGCCTGGAATTGCCCTGACCCAGGTGTAGGACCTTGCACTTGTCTTGGTTAAACTTCATGAGGTTGGCATTGGCCCACCTCACAAGTGTGTCCAGGTCCCTCTGGATGGCATCCCTTCCCTCCAGCGTATCAACCGAGCCACACAGCTTGGTGTCGTCGGGAAACTTGCTGAGGGCGCACTCAATTCCATTGTCCATGTCACCAACAAAGATGTTGAACAAGACAGGTCCCAACAGTGATCCCTGAGGGACACCACTCGTTACTGGTCTCCAACTGGACATTGAGCCATTTACCATAACTCTTTGCGTTGCGGCCATCCAGCCAGTTCTTTATCCACTGAGTGGTCCATCCATCAAATTGATGTCTCTCCAATTTAGAGACAAGGATGTCATGTGGGACAGTGTCAAATGCTTTGCACCAGTCCAGGCTCAGCTGTAACAGTTATTTTTCTGCACCATTACTACGAAGTTGCTGCAGAGGCATTTTCCACTTTACCTGCCAGCTCGTTTTATGGTTTTACTAAAGAGAAAAAAAAAAGAAATAAAGGTATTTTTTGTAATAGACTGCCATGTGCCTTGGCATTCCCTCCCCACCTTACCTTTGCCCCTTCCTGAAACATCTCTGCAGTGTTTGAACTTGCTGCAAGAGGACAGCAGTGAGCTTTTGAGGCTGTGGCAAGGTGCATCCTGAGACTCACACCAACAAGACGGCAACGGGACTTGTGAACCTGTGCCATGCAGTAATAGCTGTGGTCCTACCTGTCGTGGTTCCACACCAAGAGCAACTCAGCCCACTCAACCACTGCTCACTCCTCCCCAGCCAGAGGCTGAGGAGAATCTACAGAGTGAAATGAGAGAAGTGGTAGGTTGAGATAAAGACAGTCTAACAGGTAAAGCAAAAGTGTGCAAGCAAAGCAAAATCAGGAGCTTCCTATTTCAGGCAGGTGTTCAGATATCTTCAGGTCTGGGTGAGGAGAAAAGCTCTTGGTGCTGTGCAAATGATGCTTAACAGTACTATAAACACCCATGTGTGATCAACACTGTTTCCAGCACTGATCGAAAACATAGCCCTATACAGGCTCCTATGAAGAAAATTAACTCCCTCCAACCAAAACCAGTATACTAGTGCAAAATAATATCGAGCATCCATTTGAGCAAGTACTTGGTGCAGCATGGACAGATGATAGGATTTTGGTGGCTACCCTTTGAGCTGAACCATGCTACACTTCTGTGTCAAATGTTACCTGCATGAGAGCATGAAGAGCCCAGTTTATAGCAGTATCCACAAACAACATGGGCATGACTGTGCCTGTGACTAACTGTGGAAAATGAGGCTATTTTTCCTGAATCCCACAATGATTTGATGTATTTTAAGCCCTCAAAAATCGCTTTAAACACCACTAGATCTAAGCAAGGTCATTCCCTAGGGCACATCAGGTGAATGGCCTGAGCAGCATTTAGTAAGGACTATGTCAGCAGTTTTTCCAGGACTGAGATCTAGCTCAGCTTTGGAGTAAGGTACTATAAGCAAAAGTGGTTTTCTGAATAGTTGTAGGTGAAATACTTCAGAGTGAATCAGAGACAATTCTTTTACAGGACCCAGATTGCTAGAAGCATCCTCCCTCTCACATATCTGCCTTGATTTAAGTCTTACCACAGGTTCAGTAGAGATGCATGCCAAGGTCCACCTGCATGGTCATCCTAAATGGCTTTAGTTTTCTCAAAAGCTATTTTTCTTTATGTACTTAGTAATATATCTTTCATGAGAGGTTACATCTTCTTTTTATGCCACCATGTACTCATGTCTCAAAGTAGGTCCTTATAGACAGAGTACCCGAGTAACTCCCAAGCCTGAGACATTTATTTTTGCAGTCTTACCAGGACCCACATTGACTAAATGGGAACAGACTCTAAAAAGTTAAGTGCAGCCTATCAAGGACCTGCTTCTTTTCAGTGGCACATTTTATAGCTAGACCATCCTGACATGCTTACAAAACTCTTCGTCACCGGTTATCCAGAGCAGGGGCAACAGGCAGCTTTCCTCAGTGCCATATCAAAGCTCTGCACATTTTAGCAGCATGTCTGGATGCCATGTGCTTCTCTCATATGAGCACAAGTGTCTGTTCATGTTAAAGTGCACACAGCCTGACACAGGTCTCTGATGGCACTTACAAGCAAGGACTGTTAGTTCCTTTCCTGTGGAAATAATCTACTCAGTACCTTCTTTATTACATAACCAGGAAGCACTGATAATTTCAGACACAAAAAGACGAGGAAGACTCACACTGTAGCTCCCACTTAGCTGCCGTGCACTGTGTCTGCTGTGTCATGTCCTCAGAGCTTAAACCATGGCTCAGGTGAGCCCCGGGCACTCGAAATCACACCTCCTGGGCAGAGGCAGAGGTTGCCATTAGATAACTTAAGTATAACTTAGCACATGTCAAACAGGTCCCAGAGTATTTGTACAGCATGCCAGGACGACAGCATCCATCCGTTCTGCATGTCAACACAATCTTGGTGTTGACTCTGAGCTGCAGGCATAAACCACAGAAAAGCTTTGATATGTTCTTCTATGATTAATATCCCTCATGAGGTTTTCTGTTCTGGGGATATATGTAATCCAAGTATAGCAGGTAACTCGGAAGACTTTAAAATATAAATAAACCAAGACAGTGCAGGTAAATATTCATTGTGAAGGTTAAGGATGTGAGGGATGATAAGTGGAAATAGGAAAATCAGGACTGACAGGAGAGTGAGCAATAAAATAATTTGTGATGAGCAGTTGCAGGTGGAACACACTGGTAGTGGGAGGGCTGCAACCAGAAGAAATGTCTCAGAAGGTGAAAGTGGGAAGGAACAGGAAGGCTGATGATGTGTATGTATTGGGTTTTAGCAAGTTTTAGGCAATGTCTAAGCCTTTTCTCTGCCCCTTTTGTGAGTGCTGGGATCTCCAGGGAGAGCAGCACATTTATCAAAGCTTGGTGTCAGACAACCTACTTGACATTTAAGTGTCTGCAGACCAGGATATACCATGCACTTGCTGCTGCTGCCTCACTTTTAACTCCCTTGCGGGTGCACATGGATCCACAACACACCATGCTGCCACCTGCCACAGCTCCAGCAATGTCCACATGGTGAGGAGGTGTCAGTGCAGATGCCGTGGCTGAGATAAGGCAGACTGGGTCGGCAAGCTGCTCATGGATTAGACACAGAATGAGTGAGGGAGAAGGCATCTCATGGGATCAGGGCCATTTGACTCTCCTCAGCCCAAAAGCACCGTTCTCCTAACACATCCCAGATAATTCCATCAGCCACAGATGATATGGTAAGACCTCAACATGAACATCAAACATGAAGCAGGAAAGAAAAGATGACACATGAACTTGAGGATCCCCTGAAGTACTCTCTGCCTCCCCAGTTTCAGTGTCATCACCACGTTTTTCCCGGTGCAGCGATCCCAGTTTCGTCTCTTCTCACAGAACCTTCCAGCACTATCTAGCTCATCCTCTGTCTGCTGGCTGTGCTGCAGACAGTGGGAAACTGCCTGCAATTAATGGAGGAAAATAAGGGCAACTGTGTACAGCACAGCCGGGACTGCAACTTGCCAGGATGGGTAGTGTCCCACTTCGGTGTCACAGAGCAAGGAGCACATACACCTTCCACACATGTAAATCTGTTTATTCCAGAAGAGTAGTCTCTGCCTGTGATGGAACAAGCATGAATGCTTTGGTATTCTTTGGACAGAGCCAAGATGGTTTCGCCTTGGACTTTTCTTGACCTTAAGAGAGAGCACCTGTCATTTTCCAAGTGGGTATATTTTTTTTTGTCAGTGTTGCTCCTTAATGTTGCATCTTTCTAAGGTTATGGGGAAATGAATCACAAATCAGCTTTGGGAGACTGCCCAGATTAAAAATGAATTCCCTGTTTCATCTTACTTTTAGCTACTCAAAAGATTCGTATGTTTCAGCTGTACAAGAACGACAAAAAGAGTGCATTGCCTGATCTACATTAGGCACTCCGCAGTGTGCTACAGAGCTATTTAATTTTGCAGTGAATTCATTAAAGAGAACAGAGTAAAGCATGTGTTAGTGAAAAAAGCAGACCCTCATATTGTTAATATATGCACATCATATATCTCGTAGGAAAACAACAATACTGTGACAACAAATTTTGGAGGCATGTTTATGACAGGAACATAAATAAGGGACTGCCATTGCCATTTACCTGCTCAGAGATAATACATGCATTACAATGCCTGCCTCCTTGCTGCTATTCAAATGCAAAAGATGGCATTTGTAGCCTGATCATTATTTTTAATTTCCCTAGCAGACAGCAGTTACAGAGCTCGCGTTCAGTTATGTTTTGACATCTCAGTAATAGTGTTGGTTTAGTGTTCGTGGACTGCTCTCCCAAAGCAGCATGTCTTAAGTGTGAAGCGGTAGATATTTATTAAGTTTGAGATAGTATCTAGGGGCCCAGAGCAAATACAGTTTACACTTTTATGTGGAACTAGTTAGAAAAAGACAGAAGACCACACTAGTATTAATATTTCTGTTATTCACAGAAAACAGCATTTCAATCTGAATGTTATAGCTAGCTCTGCTGTCATAAAGAAATGGGCTTGAACCCACACTCTTCACATTTGGTATCTCAGTAGGTTATATGTTTGACTTTTATTGTGGAGAGGGACAGTGTGTAAGGAAGATATCCAAATTCCTTTAGGTGAGAATGCTAATTTTTGTCAAGTCTCCCTCACTGTGTTTCCTGTCTGTTAAAGGTCTGATGTGAAAAACAAAGGCAAATTAAAAATTCAAGAGGAAACAAGCACAGGAAGAAAACCCTATCCTTGTTACCAAGAGGAGGCGTAAACAGCATCCATGTGGGCAGATCAAAACTGCCTCACAGGCTGTGCAGAGCACACCAGTGCACCTCGGGACACTAGTAAGTCACAGACACTTCAGATACATGTTTAGGAGCATCCCTGAAACAGAGACCTGGTGTCTGAGGTCATCTGCAAACCTCATGAAGTTCAACAAGGCCAAGTGCAAGGTTCTGCAGATAGACTGCGGCAATCCCAAGCACAGATACAGGCTGGGCAGAGAAGGAATTTAGAGCAGCCTCAAGGGGAAAGACCTGGGGTTGTTGGTCGATGAGAAGCTCAATATGACCAAGCAGTGTGCATTTGCAGCCCAAAAACCAACCATGTCCTGGACTGCATCACCAGCAGGTCGAGGGGGGTGATTTTCCTTCTGTACTTTACTTTTGTGAGATCCCTGCTGCAGCACTGCATTCGGATCTGGGACCCCCAACTTAAGAAGGATGTGGACTGTCGGGGTGAGCCCAGAGAAGGCCACAAAGATGTTCAGAAGGCTGGAGCACCTCTCCTATGGAGAGAGACTGGGAAAGCTGGGCTTGTTCAGCCTGGAGAAGGGAAGGCTCTGGAGACACCTTAGAGCAGCTTCCACTGACTAAAAAGGCCAATAAGAAACCTGGAGAGGGGCTTTTGACAAGGATAAGTAGGGACAGGACAAGGGGAATGACTTTAACCCGACAGAGGGTAGATTGAGATGATGTATTAGGCAGAAGTTCTCTGTGAGGGTGGTGAGGCCCTGGCACAGGTTGGCCAGAGAAGCTGTGGCTGCCCCATCCCTGGCAGTGTTCAAGGCCAGGGTGAATGGGGCTTGGAGCAACTTGGTCTAGTGGGGGCTGGGAGCAACTTGGTCTAGTGGAAGGTGTCCCTGCCCATGGCAGGGGGTTGGAGCTAGAAGATCTTTAAGGTTGCTTCCAACCCAAACCATTTTGTGATTTCTGTGGTTCTGTGATTCCATGGGCAGCATCTCAGGACTGATCTTCTTGTCAGATGCCTTTCTGTCCATGTTCCAAGACTTTTTGCTGCCTGTGTGCCACAGAATGAACCTCAGTCCTACAGGACCAGCCATGCTGCTTACAGCTTTTCCTCAAGCACTGCTGCCAAGGGGCATAGCCAGGCCTCAAAGAGCTCCAGAAATATTTATTAAACAAGTTAAACCATAAGAAAGGCTACATTTTCTTGCTAGAACCTTACATTGCTCCTAGTGAACATAGACCTGAGGAACATCTGTACACTCATGTTTGCCCCTGGTTACATATCAAAGGGAAAGGAGTATCTTGGTTTGGTGCTGTGATTGCTGCGACATCCAAGACAGAGTCTCACTCCATAATTCATTCAGCTAAGCTGTGACTTCCCCCTGAACTGCAGCATAATTATTACAAGTGTATACAGATAGAGACTGTAAAATTGAACACCTCCAGCAAAGATGTTATACTTGTCATTTAGTCTCACATTAACACATGCTTCTTTTTTTTCCAGTCTTCATGTTTTTATTTCTAGCCTAATGAAAGCTCTGTTTTTCAGCTGCTGGGTTTCACACCCACTGTGCTGGCAGCTGTGGGTAATAGTCCTGGGGGAGCTGTAAGTGAAGCCCCATCTTCTGAGCCACACACGTGGTTGGTTGTTAAATCAGCATTTGGCCAGTTGGTAAATCAATGTTTTGCCAGTTGACAAATCATCAGCATTAGCTTTTTGTTTCCTCTCATTCGAGGTGGACATCAGGAATCGCCTGGGGGAGGTGACCAGCCATGGGGACCTACCTGCCTCCTCAGGGATTGCCGGTGACTGTGACACATGTGGTACAGGCAGTACGTACAGTCAGGTAAGGTGTTGAATGCTGTATAGCAGAAAAGGTTGTCTCTGCCCATGAAGTACCACACATGCAGATGAAGATGTTATTTCCAAACCTCTCTCTTGTTTTTTTTCTAACATCTTTTCACAGGTGAGGTCAATTAATTTTTTAGTATATTTGATGTGGAAAACTCTCTGTAAACATGCCTTGAGTATCTGCAGAATGAATAAGCAGCAATTTTTGGCTTAGCTTTAGGGAGCTGTGGTAATGCATTTTTAATTGATGGCTCTTTTGGCAGCATAGAGACAGTGATTTGCCAGGGCAGGAGGCACAGTTCTGAAAAGGTCAGCAGTTACCAGATGTTGTCCTCAGCAGCAGCTCAGAGCCCCCTTGCACAGCTGGGACCATGTTTTGCAGCCAGCATGCTTGCTTTGCCTCTCCCTCCTTTCTAGGTGCACAATTTATGGCTGCTGAGTGTGTGCTCCCCTCTTAAAGCACGAGCAATGCTCAAAGCTCCTGTCGCTGCTATGGGACTCTCAGGGTTGTGGGTGGCTGCTGCTGCTTTCTGATGCTCTGTCTGCCCACTGTAGTGGTTCTTGTGAGCTGATTGACAAGAGTCTTGCACTGAAAAGACTATGATTGTGCAGAAAACTAGAATCAGGAGCAAGAGCATCTGAAGCCCAGAAGCAGAGAGTAAATCAAATGCATTTCATATTTACAAGCACAGGTATTTCTGTCATGACAAAATAAGTGATTACATCTTTGGTGGGTTTATTTAGGCTTTTGGTTTGGGTTTTTTTTTGTGATGATCTTTGATCTGTCTTGTATGATGCTGTTAATTTCTGCCTCTGTATATAGATCTGTCTGTGTGGTAAATGCCAGCAGAGAGTGCTCAGGTCTGCACAGGAGATGCCGAGACCAGATGGAGAGCAGAGACCATGGAGCAGCTCTGCTGGCACTGCCACTGATGCCCTCGCAGTGGCTCTTCAGCGGTTTCTCCTGGATGAGTTCTCACCTGAAATCCAGTGGTGGCTGCAAGACAGCAGGGACAGCCCTGGGGCTCTCCCTCCTAGTTTACCACTGTGATAAGGAGAGCAGGTCCCCTGGAGAGGAGGGTACCCAGATCTGTCAAGACATGTTGGAGAAACAGGGCTTGAAAAGCCACCTAGTGCTGCAGGGAGCAGTGATTAGATCACAGGAGGTGTTTTAGTGGTCCATGTACAGAATGAGAGGTGCAGAAAAACCCTTGGAGAACCCGTGCTAACCTGCTTAGAAATTCATGTCTGACAGAAAACTCATTAGAAAACAAAGCTGCCACTTGCTCGTCCTTTTTCAGAATTGCTGTGCTTCCTACAATGATATTTCAGCTTGGTCAATCATACACTGGCAACAAAGGAGTACCTGGGCAGAGCTTAGCATGCTGCACAGATACTTCCTAATGTATATCTCAATTTTTCCACAGATTAAGACACTAGACTATTTCTAAAGATGAAAAAAGGATTCATGAAAAGTGAAAGGAAAAGAAATGGTAATGTGCTGTTTTATTACTGCCAAACATCACTAAAGGTTATTTGTTAGCTTACATGCCAGGAATAGCAATGAAGGTGGCAATGAAGGGAAGATGTCTGCAGCTCCCAGGGCAGTGCACAGGGGCTGATCTCACAGCATGTCCGTCTGTGTGCTGCATGCCAGGGTGTAATGCACTCACTGGAATTCAGTCATATGGGTTTCAAACACAGGTATTAAAGACCCTGGGGTCTGAGAAGGGTTGATACTTTGAGATGAAGTGTCTGTACATATATGCTAGGGAAGAGCTATTTCAGTGGCACAACACCCTGTTCTGCTGCAGAGTTGCCCTGGAGATATGATATAAGCACAAGCTTCTTTTATGACCAGAAGACATTCCATATGGACATTTGCATTAAAATTGATTCTCTAAAATTTAAAAGGGAAGTTAAGGATTCACTTGCCGTTATCTCAGCAGCAGCACGCTCCTGATGCTCATCAGGCAGCAGCCAGTACAGTCCTCCTGTTCTGACCAGGTCTACATGTTCCTTTGCATCCCCAAGGCACATCCAAGCCTGTGACAGGCATGCATGTGAAGGTGAAGACATTCACATCTCACCAGATTCTTCCCCATTCTGATTACAAATGAGACTACAGCTGAAAGCAACAATTCCTGCAGTTCATGATGGGAGACGGAGACCTTTTCCTTGGCTCCCAGCAATCCCACCTGATGCACAGTACAACCTGCTTTGGCAGAGATGACACAGGAGCTTAGCCACGCCATGCCACATCTGGGCAAGCCGCTCCCCAGGGCTGCATTGTGTGGATATTTGGCATGGGCACAGACCTCCACAGCAGGATCCTGAACAAGGATGAGGAACCTCAGTAACAGGTTTATTGTCCAGAAACACTTTCTGTGAGCAGACAGCTCATGTGAACAACTTGAAAATGGATGGGTCACCTTGGGCAGGTTCTGCGCTGATTTCCCCATCTGTTTGCACCTTCCTTGGGAAGGGAGGTGGTGCTGGGAGTCTGTGAGCGGCCATCCAGGAGCCAGGGTGTGGGAAGTGGCTCCCACACAGACATGCCAGGTGGTGGGATAGGGCAGAGCGCAGCACACTGTACGGGTGTCAGAGGCTGGTACTTCAGCTTTGTTTGCTAACACGCCTGCATAAGGGTATTATGCCCTTCAGGAGGCACTGCATCTTCCCCTGGCCACAAAAGTAGTTTCCCTGTGTTTGTCTTGTTGGCTTCCAGCTTCCCATGATGTTATTGTCATAGACACAGAGCACACGTCTGGCTTCTTGGAAATGAATAAATATTTTTTTGCCCTTTGAAAACCCCCAATAACTGAAGTAAGATGGAAAACAAACTGGAAAGTGGTGGTAGTGTATGGGTTAAGACAGGTATCAGCCAGCTGGAGAGGAACAGAAGAATACAGGATCTGAGTAAATGGAAAGGAGAAAACCGATGTGCTCTGCCTTCCCATGCAAGTACAGAGAAAAGGAGAATGTGCTCATCTGCTGCTTTTAAGATGGTGTAGTCAAAGCAGGTGACTTCACTCCCAAAATGAGTTTCTTGCCTTTGGCTGAGGAGGATGTAATGTGTGGCTGTGTATTCTGCTGCTAGGATAGCTTGAGCAGAGAGGCACCAAAAAAAGCATGTTCAATCAGAAATAACTGCCTAAAGATGAAGTTGTAGGCTGTGGATGTGTGTTACCAGCAGTTCCTTGTCCATGAGCTCAGGGCTGTGGAGAGGAAAAATCCTTTTGTTGAGGCAGAGGTTTATCTTCAGTAAAAGTGCAGCCAGAAAAAGGAACATTTTGCTTTTCCATCACATATTGCTGGCCCTGCTTTTAGATCTGAAATGAGGCAGCCTAATTGGTCATTTATCCCTTCAGCTTTTTATTTTTCTCCTGAGAGGACTGTATAAACTGTTTGCTATTCAATAAGAAATTACTTAAGTGGATGACAATGGCTTTGGATACAGCAATTCTTGCAGCTCAGTTGCCAGTCGCTTGGTGCTCACTTTGGCACTGCTGAGACGAAGCAAGAAGAGATGATGCGGATGCTGTTACCCTATTTTCACTTGTGATGCCTGGCTTCTTTGCACAGCTGGCAAATCACTGAGGCAGGCCACAGCGTGTTGGACCAACACCATGCTCCCACATTTCTCCTGTGCCACTACCGTATTCTGGTGACTCCTCTGGCATCCCAAACATGATTGCTCACTGGCAGAGAATCAGTAAATACCTCATTTCCAAGCCTATATAAAAGAAATATAATAGCAATACAAACCAGAAAATCAAAGAGAGCACATGCACAGAGATCTGTCAGAATGAATCATGTCCTTATTTTGTAGCACAAACTTTAGTACTGACATGAAACCAGATTTTAGACAACTTGACATACGGTGGGTTTTATCTGAGCTCGAGTCACACAAAATCTTAGGTTAGAGAATCAAGATTTTAGTAACTTATTCCAAACTTTTCTGCTCACTAGGAAGTGGCATTAACCACAGTCAGATTAAATACTCTATTTACCTTAACAGCTGGGCTTTACAACCCCACAAATAAGTTTTGCCAACTGATTTAGCTCCAACACAGATATTTGCTGCTGCAGAAGAAAGAGCCAAGTCGTTCACTGGGAAAATTCAAGGTTCCCCCAACCTGCAATTCTCCTTTCACCTTCAAATGAGAATTAAGAGAAATGCAATAAAAAATCATTTAAATATTCCAATTAAAAAAAAAAAAAGTGCTTGTGGGAAAAAGCACATGATGTAATGCTGAACTTGAGTCACTGTGAGCTCTAAACATGGTTGCTTGGACCACACTGCTGCTGCCATGCTTCCCATGATGGGCCACAATGACTGACCAGGTTACCTTCTCTCAGGTGTGTGCTTAGCCTTTCTTCACACCCATACTTACAAAAATGAGTCAAGAGCAAGGTACTACACTTTGAACCTCTGAGTTGCATTGTTATTTCATTTGTCTTCTCCTGCTCCTCTGACCATCATATCTCACAGGGAGGTGGCACCCATCCTCCCAGCAGTGCTCAGCAATAGGTATTTATATGGACCAATATGATATGGGTCAATATTATATGGATAAATATTTATCCATATCAGCTCAGGCTGGATGTCTTGGCAGTTTTCTGGAGTTACGAAGAAGATTTCCCCAGTGAGAGAATATTACAAAGTACATGTTGGCCCTAAGTGCTCTGAGAGCTTCTCCGCACTGCTCTGCAATGCAGGCTGGAGGAGCTCTCACCTACCACCTCAACTCTTGCCCTTCCTTC
Organism: Nestor notabilis; assembly: GCF_000696875.1. Taxonomy (NCBI): domain Eukaryota; kingdom Metazoa; phylum Chordata; class Aves; order Psittaciformes; family Psittacidae; genus Nestor; species Nestor notabilis. Next base: position 27,209 of record NW_009916844.1, on the reverse strand, counting down.
CCTTCTCTGCAATCACACAGTTTTGTACAAATGCAAACTCATTATTCAGTTGCAATCCAGAATGGAAAGATGATTATATGGTTGTGCACATTGCAGGTCAGATATTCAGTTGGTGAAACTCAGAGCAACCCCATGGGCTGCACTGGTGTTACACTAATGTGCAACAGTAGCTGGAAGTCTGGTCCTGTAAATGTCAAACCAACCCACCTGAGAAACTATATTAAGTATATAATTCCCTCAAAACCACTATTTATGTGTGGCGTCAGTATATTATTATTCTGTGAAAAACTATCTAAGGAAAACTTTCATAAATGTAATAAACTGAAGAATTTTCCCTAGGCATTCTGCAGTTTATACAATTCCTATAATCATAGAATCACAGAATGGTTTGGCTTGGAAAGGACCTTAAGGGCATCCAATTCCAGCCCCCGCGCCATGGGCAGGGACACCTTCCACTAGAGCAGGTTGCTCCAAGCCCCTGTGTCCAACCTGGCCTTGAACACTGCCAGGGATGGGGCAGCCACAGCTTCTCTGGGAAACCTGTGCCAGGGCCTCAACAGCCTTATAGGGAAGAACTTCTGCCTAATATCTCATCTCAATCTCCCCTCTGTCAGGTTAAAGCCATTCCTCCTTGGCCTTGTCCCTACATGCCCTTGTCAAAAGCCCCTCTCCAGTTTTCTTGTTGGCCCTTTTAGGCTCTGGAAGCTGTTCAAAGGTCTCCAATAGCCTTCTCCAGGCTGAACAAGCCCAGCTCTCTCAGCCTGTCTCCATAGGAGAGGTGCTCCAGCCATCTGAGTAACTTTGTGGTGTTCTCTGGGCTCACTCCGACAGCTCCACATCCTTCTTATGGTGGAGGTCCCAGAGCTGATCACAGTGCTTCAGGTGGGATCTCATGTGTGGGAAAATTCCTGATGCAATTTGTTTCTTAAGATGTTCAAGACTGAAGTGAATGAATCTTTTATATTGATATTTTTATCTTTCATTAAGGACAAACTCTCTAGGAAATCCTGTCATATTAATTATTCAGGAACATCACTATATCATTTTACCTGGAACAAAAAATAGCAGATGTCATATTAGGTGTAAATTTGGTACAGCCTTTTTCCTTTTTTTTCCTTCTCTAGATCAAAACGGATGTAGTAAAAAATCTATACCTTTTTTTTCTCTTTAGCCACAAAGGTATCTTCAAGGACTACAGAAGCAGGAACAGGAAGCAGACACACAAGCAGGGCACCACATTGCAGCTGTCTTTCCCATTAGCCCTGCCTCGGTATAAACTCTTTCACATTTCAGCCGTGCTGGACTTGATTTTCTCATTTCCCTGGAGCTGCAGAGATGCTACAGTGCTCCCTGGCAGCCCTGCCGGGAGCTCAGCTCTCCTTTGCTGCTTGTGGCCAGGCACTGGGCAGACCTCAGTGACCATGCAAGGTCTGGCCTCTGATGCTTTTCTGTGTCCTCTTATTTCAATTGTGCTTGAACTCTCACGTCCCTACTTGTAAAAATTGTCATTCCAGATCAAAAGTTTAAGAGGATCTTGGGAATAACCGCTTTGTCTTTAAGACCCGGGGGCTGAGCATGTCAGGATATTTGCTGTGCTACACACAAATGAGAGAGTGAGGGACGTGTGCTAAAAGACAAATCTGCAGCAGCAGCAGGGTAACAGTCCTTCCTGGGTCATAATTTTCCCTTGGTTTCAACTAAAGTTCTTTTGCTTTAAAAGGACATCCCTTGTCTAAGCAGCCTTATGGGTGGTCTAGAAAAGGCTCTTGGGTAGGACAAGGGCTTGTAGCTTTGCTCTGCTCTGCTTGACAAGGGAGCTCATGCACAATTCATAGTCACTCCAGCATGATTCAGTTCTTTGGAGTTTACTGTTTCCTGCTGTAACCCTGAAGCATGACAGCCCACAGCTTTCTGTTGTTCAGGTGCAGAAAATTCACCTCTTCCTCATTTCCCAAGAGGACAGTACCTAATGTGAGTAACAAATTTATCTTCTTGATTAATAAAGATGTTTTTTCTTACTGCAGCATTCTTCATTACAACCGAAGTTTTAGCTAGATGAAAAGGTCATGTTTTTTTGTGATATAGAGACTACTAATACAGAAAAAGCAAGAATAAAATTGAAACCCACTACTTATGGACTTATTCCATGTTTGTAGAGTAACATGAATAAAATTAAAACCCACTACTTATAGACTTATTCCATGTTTATAGAGTAACATAAATTCACTAGAAGAGGCGTGAAGAAACTGTATATCCAAAAAGATAACTAAAATGCATGATGGTATTTACTGTATTTGTAAAGAGTTTGCTGTAAGCAGTTAATTAAAAAACTTTTGGGAATACATTTTCTTGGTTAAGAGCAGAAAAATCCTGATACATATTATCATTCCCAGAACACCTACGTTCCACAGTAAGCAAGACAAGGCATTAAAATAAACCATGCAATTAGAAAGTTTCAGAACTTGAAACATGAAGCTTAAGTTATTTCAAAACAATTTTTGTTCTGAATCAGAAAAAACAGTTGCAAACAGGAATTCATTTTATCTAAAACTGAAAGATTAGTTTTCTTTATGATTTTTGGTAAGCTCTGCAATTTTGAAGGAACATAAATTTTCTGAAGAAGATTTAATTTTGTCAGAAAGTAAACACTGTCAGAAATAGTTGACAGAAAATATGTGAGCAGCTCTGTAAGTAGCTTCCCTTAATCACCATCCATGTTCTTCCCGTGTAACATATGTAGCTGTTGTGGTTTAAGCCCACCTAGTAACTCAGAACCATGCATCCGCCCGCTCTCTCACTCCTCCCCTTATTTCTCCCCCCGCTCCTGGAGGGATGGGGAGGAGAATCGGAGGAATGTAACTCCCACGGGTTGAGATAACAGCTCTCCAGTAACTAAGGTATAATACAAACCACTACTGCTACCAATAATAATGATAAGGGAAATAACAAGGGAAAAGGACACAACCGCTCACCACCCACCGACCGATACCCAGCCCGACTCGAGCAGCGATCTGGGCCTTCCAGGTAACTCTCCCCAGTTTCTATACTGGGCATGACATGCTGTGGTATGGAATAGCCCTTTGGCCAGTTTGGGTCAGGTGTCCTGTCTCTGCTTCCTCCCGGCTTCCCCTCCTCCCTGGCAGAGCATGAGACTGAGAAAGTCCTTGGTCAGAGTAAACGTTACTGAGCAACAACTAAAACCATCGGTGTTATCTGCATTGATCTCAGGCTAAAGTTGAAAACACAGCACTGCACCAGCTACTAAGAAGGAGAAAAAATGACTGCTGTAGCTGAACCCAGGACAGTAACACATGCCAAAGAAAGACTCTTCATCAAGGACTGTAGTGATAGGACAACGGGTGATGGGTTAAAACTTAAACAGGGGAAGTTCAGGTTAGATATAAGGAAGAAGTTCTTTACTGTGAGGGTGGGGAGGCACTGGCACAGGTTGCCCAAAGAACTGATAAATGCTCTATCCATGGGCAGTGTTCAAGGCCAGGTTGGACAGAGTCTTGGGTGACATGGTCTAGGGTGTGGTGTCCCTGCGCATGGCAGGGGCGTTGGAACTGGTCCTTTCCAACCCTGACTATTCTATGATTCTGTGTGATATTTTGTCTGCATGGGAAGTGTATCCTGCCTGGGGAACCAGCTGGGAGGAACAAACAGCAGATGTGACAGCCTCACAGGGACCAGGGGCTGGGAGCACCCTTCACTTCTGAGGCTCTGTCCTGGCTGTGCTGGCTACCACACCTGAAGCATGGGTAGGAGTCTCCAGATGTGGCCCAGCTGCTGGGGACAGGGACCAGGGGGGACAGGCAGCATTGCCTGCCACAGAGGTTTCCTGCAGAGACTTAACAGGTGTCATGAAGTTGTGACTGATGAGTAATGCAATAATTTCATGCTGCACTTCTAGTGGTGGCTGCACCCCACTGTTAATTGCTTCGTTACTCTGTTGCTGCTTGTTCATCACCTTGTAATTATACAATGGATTGTAATAAAAGGAGGTCAGGAAACTCCACATATTCAGGGAAACCTCTAAAGAGAAGTCTTTTAGAGACCTTTATTAGTATTGATTGCACACATCAGCACTCTGTGAAGCTGCTCTAAAGAAAGTCTCCAGACGGAAACCACTCATCGGCGTCAGGGCAGCTGGAAACCAAAGCTCCTCACAGGAAGGATGCTCAACAAAGTAAACCAAGACCATAGCTGAAAGACAATGCTCTGTACAGTGAATGTGCTGGGTGCAGTGGGATGGGTATCCTCATGCTAATTTTTTTTTTGTCCCTTTCTATGAATATATGCAACAGGAAATCATAATGTAAAGGCTCATAGAACTGTGTAGTCTCACTAATTCCAATTTCTCGGAGCTCCATACACCCTCTGAGCAGCTAGCTTAATGCATTTTTGCATTGAACTGAGTCCGAGAAATTGGATCTCATAGGTGCATGTCTTATTAATGATGATGCAGTCCCTGGACACTGAGAATCCAGATATCTGTGCTATATGCATGTTCATCTTATTTTAAAAGCAGAGCATCATTAGGTATAAAGTTTTAAAAGTTGTTTTAAAGTTGTAAGTAAATTTTAAAATGTGTAACACATGCAAATATGCAAATATAAAGGTAAATCAATGCTCAAATATATATATTTGTTATTATTCATTTGAGTAATTAAAAACATGAGTTGGTCAATCTTACTGATATGTGTGATTGCAAAGTGAAACCCACAATTACTGACACTCTGCCTGAGGATCACAAATGTTTACATTTTTTTTGTCAATCATGTTCTCAACCCAGCAATCTGTATTTTACTGACAGCCACCTCAAGGCAGTACTGTTCTTAGCTGGCTGGTACCTGCTAGAAATGCCATCCTGGAACATTCTGCAGTGTCAGGAACTTATTAAGTCCTTCATTTTGTTGTGTTTTGTAATGCTTTCCAGCTTACAGCTTATCCTTACGCTGAGCCTTGCAACATCAAAACCCTGGCCACAGGGCATTTAAATGTGCAAATGCTCTCCAGATATCCACCCGGGATAAGTATCTGGGATAAGGTGTTTTGAAAATCCCCTTCTGTGTTATCTACAGAAGTGTCACTAGACCACTGTTGGCACCTCTGCTGGTACCATATAAGGCAGCACCACGGGTTCAAGATGATGGTATTTTTGCGTCACTTGATCACGGGGTGTGTTGCCACTCTTTATCAAACATCATGCTGCAGGACCATGTGGTGTTATTGCCCACATCAGTGACCCAAGGGATTATTTCCAAGTGTTTGGTATAAACTGGAACCTACTGCGCAAATTTTGGAAAACTCAGCCACCCAGGAGAAATAGAAATAGAAATAGGAATACGTAACACAGATGCAGAGATTTGATGAAGTTCTTATGAAGGAGGTTTTGGACATTTAGGATGCAGTACATCAGCCCTGAAAAGGAGGCAGTGGAGGGTACAAAACTCTCTCCAGGGCCTCCTCTGGACGCACTCCAACAGGTCCACATCCTTATACTGGGAGGTTTGGGCAAGATGGGTAACGGAGAAGCATGGACAGGGCAGGAAGATCTGAGAGGAGCAGCAATGCCAGGTTCTCCTCTTCCCAAGTGCCTGAGAAACCTTTGTGCATTTAACTTTACCTTCCTGCTCCTCTTTGGTTTAAAAGATAGCCTTTTGTCCACTTTGCATTAACACAGACCAGAAAATATTAGTGTCTCTTTCCTTTGGCATGCATGCCAAAGAAATGTCTGATATATATTTGCAGTGGGTGTCTGATGAAGTATTTTTTAAGCAACAGGGGCAGGTACGATCACATTTCCTGGGGCAACAGCAATATGTGATTGGATTGGAGCCCCAGAAAGACAAATACTGTCCATCAGCAAAGGGAAAGAAAACTGAAGACCATGAATGGGGATTAATGAAGAATAAGGGGTGATGAACATTCTGTTGAGTAGAAACACCAGTGACTGCAACTCTCATTATTTGCAGCATTGAATTTTACATTTCAGTAAATAGATAGAATGATAGTTTTCAGTGCTGGGCATCATTAGGAAACTGAATAATTGTAATTATATTACATTCTGTATCTGCTGGGTAACACTTTATAGCTGGAAATTAACTATATGCAGCGTTATTTTTCTACTTGAAAATATTACCACCACAAAGAGAAATGTCCTTTAAAACATATACATGAAAAACATTAATGTATCCTGTTTTCTTTTTTCTTTCAGATTGTTACAGACCTCTTTTATTACAGCCAAATAAAAATTCTTTACATACAGTTGTATTCTTTTACTTTACACTGTTTTTCTTTTAATAGTCTTTCGAGTACTTTTTTTCCTGGGAATAAGTGGGAAGTTTCTTGCAGAACTACTTTTCTAATGGTGTGTGTTCCTGATTTTTATCTATCTATTCTTTCCTGAGTTTGTGCAGGTGAGTACCTTGTGTCATAAATATGGTTTCTTTTCAAAAGCAGTGCAGATAATAATAATGTTGTGCACCAATTCAATGACAATGAATTTACTTATTTTTCTGCAACCTGTTGGAGACAGCAAGATTGCTCCTGTACAGCATTCAGTGATATTCCCTTCTTCATATGGTGTTTCACATCACACTTATGGAATATCAGCACCTTCTCACCACTGCACAGCACAGGTCAGCTTACACATCTGGTGCGTGCTAGAAGCTTATACAGTGAAATGTCTGGTTTCTACAGGAAATTTTGTGTTTATGCATTGATCTAACTCTGATATACAACTACTGCTTTGTCATCACAATAGGGAAGGTTAATCCATCGAAATAAATCAATCCAAAACAGAGAAGCTGCTCCGTTAGAAAACTCAGTCAGAAAAACAAACAAACAAACAAACAAACAATCCAACCTCCAAAACACCCCCAAAACCACAAGAAAATAACATGTATTTTCAAGGAGCAGTTCCTGCTCAGCTCTGAAGCAAAGCTGTGCAGAGCCTTAGCAGAGAAGACCTGAAGGTCACCCACCCTTCAGCCTCCCAGCAGAGGAAAGATAAACTGCCTTTTGCACAGGAACACATCGTGTGCCTGCCTGCCCGATCGTCACAGCCTGTAAATATTCTTTTGCTGCAGCGCCCTGTTTCCTCTTGTTGGCAAGGTTCTTAGTTTACAGGCTTCAGACTGTCCCTGCCATACGTCCATCCCCAGCTGGGGACCATCACCATCATCACTTTTCCGGCTGCTTCCCCTAATCTTCTGCTTTCACACTCTGAGCACTGCCTCCCGTATTATGATCTGTTTATCTCTTCGCATGGCAATGTGAAGATTTCATCTGGGTATTGAGGATTGGAAGAGTGATAAAAGAGGGAGAAAACAAATTGGTTTAAACAGATGTAAAAAATATCAGAAGCCCCCCACAGCCCTCCAGGACACAGAGCTGGTCTCAAATTATCACATGTCAGCACATTTTCACTGCAGCAAATCCCTCCCCTTCTTGGAAAAAGGGCAGGAAGGCTTCTGTGGGGCTGGGGAAGCAGTCTAAATCGCTTGTTCCTCTATACATGTGAGTATTTCTTCAGGTGGAAACAGGTCACATTCCCTCAGAGAGGTGTGCTGGGAAAGGTGAAATATACTGCTGAAATATCAAGTATTATTTTGGGTCAAAATCATAGTTCTTGTGTGGCAGGTTGAATTTCCACCTGCTTTTACATCCTAAAATCTCTGTTGCTCCTTCAAGTGGTATTTCACCTATTCTGGAAGTGGACTCTTTTCCATGCAGATATTTGTGAAATAAAAATTGTTAGTTTCTCCCAAGTCTCCCATCTCAGAGATGAGCTTTCTGGAAGGATCAGCGGTTTCAAATAAAAACAAATGCTTCTCTTCAAAATGTTCTAACAGCTCAGGAACAAAAGAAATAAAAAGCAACAGGAAAACCCCCAGTCTTTCAAACAGTACACTCAAAGCTATTTGAAAAAATCACTAGGCAATGGCTTTTTAGCTATTGAAAGACATATTTTTTTCATCTATTTTAACTCCACAAATACATACTAATACAGGGCCATGAGAGGACAAAGCTCTGCTGGTTTTCAGCAACGGAGGTGGGCACTGAGTTTGCCTACCCATCTGGTCTGCATTTAGCTGTCCAAAGCATTGAGTATTGTGAAGGAGCCCAACAGGCAAACATAGAGGTGTTTAAAGAAGTAAACATTGCTGGCTGCTGTGGAGTGAGCAGTCATGGGGTGTGCTTCTCCAGCTCTCCATGATCATGGCAGCCAAACCTCAGGCAGCTCCTGAAGGCAGCTGTCCTGTAAGCAATCCATCTGGGCTGGTTTTCTCCAGAATGCACCCAATTCCCTAGCTCTGCTGCCCATGCTGCACTCTGTGGGCCAAGGGGAAGAGTGATGATGTCCCCCCTAAGGGAAACTTCATCATATATTCACAGCACTGGAGGTGAGAGACACTGATGTGCTGACAGGATCCCTGCACCACTTTCATCCCATTTTGTCAAACACAATAATCAGTGGAAGATGATGACAACTTGGACCTTGCTGAGCTTATTCTCATTAATAAATGAATTAATAAAAACAAATTATACTTAAACAGTCTTCAAATCTGTGTTTGCTGGCAATTCATTTTAGTGTGTTGCAGTGCTACACCAGGTCCACAGCCCGTCCAGCGACTAAAGCATATATCTTCATTCCTGATGATCCTAGTTACCATGACCAAGTTGAAAAATAAAGGCTGCCAATGAACAGTCTCCAGAACAGAAACTGGCTTTCACTAGGCACTAACATAGCAGAAGTATATTTATGTCTGCATGCTCTCCTTGGATGAAGAAGATTTGCCTAAAAGTCAAGACAGGGTTTAACCCAGCTGCCAGTCTCTGCGGCAGGAAGCACATGACACAGCACAAAGAAAAAGTTACCTTTGGAGCATAAACTCTCAAAAGACCTCAAAATAAACAACATCATAGAAAACTCTGAGCCCTCCTAAGCATAAAACTACGCAGTTTATGGAGATGCCTTTTTTTAGGCTTAGCATTTTATTTTTTTGAATACCTCCTTTAGTAATTCGAAATACATTATTTTTGTTAAATTTCCCGCTAAAAAGCTCATCTCCTAAAATGTACATGGAAATGAGACACAAGGACTATACATACAGTGGTAGGAAATTTGCATTTAAACTTCCAAGTTATCATCCAAGAAAATTGTTTGCAGGAGCGCTGTTCCCTGCTACAAACTATTTCGCATTCAGCAGCTTGGCAGCACATCTGAAATAAACACTGGAAAGGAAAAAAAGATGAAACAACTCAGACATCTGCCTTCCAAAAGGTGCAAAACTGTTGCAAAGATCTTTCTAGCCTGTGTGAAGAGCTTTCACATCACTGCTCTGACTCATCAGAAATGCTGGCAGAAGATTTTCCAATAGCATCCAATTTAACCTTTCAGAAAATGCTGTTTCATCAAAAAGCATCTGCCAGGAATATGTCAATATAGGCAGAACTGTTTAGGTAAAAATACATGAAACTATTTTTGTAAGAAAGCAATAATTCAAATTAATAAATGCTATGCACAATCACAATAGCTAAAATCTAAAAACATCAAAAAAAGGGTTTGTCAGTCTGGCTGTTGATCAACAATATAAGTCCTGTTTCTGTATACATGCACGCATAAAAATTCATAGATGTATGAATTTAATGGTAATTTAAAACTATATGTTTTAGTTTTGATTTGGAAAGAAACAAATGTTCTAGATGTGGGGAATTTCTGAAGAAGCAGCACTGAATTTCCAAAAGCTTTATTCTGCAGACCTGAGCTTAGGTTTTTATGACGTATTTTCTATTACTAAATGTTACCATTAAGATTATCTTGCTGCACATTTTAATAAACTGCAAATTAACTTGTCTCTGAACACAGAATGATGGATTCTTCTGTCCATGGACTGCGGTGAGCCAGCAGCAGAACGGAAATATGGGGTTACATTGCACATCTGTACTTGGAATATACACACGTTGAGCAAGAATAACAGGATCTGTTTATTTTTCCTTTGAAAAATTCCTGGGAGACAATAATCTGTTTACAGAAACGAAACCCATCTGGGAGCCTCCAGCGGGCACCAGGCAGGATGCTCCTGGGGCTGGGGTAGCTGACTTTCTCCCCACCAGGATGCAGTGGGATGGTGTGTGGTCGGAGCATGCCATTCCTATGGTGGGTCCTTTGGAGCAAATCCATCTCTAAGCTGAGTGTCCTGCCTGTCTCCCATTGTAAGGACCTGTTTCCCATGGTGCGCTCCCAGCTTTTGGAGAAGAGTGCCAGTTGCTATACCAACAGAGCCAGCTAAAGGAGCTCCAAAAAATCCCCTTTCACACCATGTTTCTCTCCGTGTCTAACGTCTCCTCTAAACCAAGGCATTGCTCAGGGCCAGTAGTTGCTGTTCAGCCCCCCTGGCAAGAACATGACACTATGGTGGCCCTGGCTGCAAGGGCATTTGAGCCTGAGCAGTGATGCTGCCCAGGCACAGGGTAAACAGAGGAGCTGTGGCTGCATCATTGCAGGAATTCACCCTGAGCCCTGCCACAGCAGCAAGACACTGAGAAGAGGCTGGCGGCAGGGTGATGTGGCAGAGAAACCAGTCCCATGTATTTAAAAAGTTCTAATTGCCATATTTTATCTGACCTCAATGACTGAAACAGCTGGCATGTTTTGTATAACAACATATTGAAAAATAAGTCTTTGAAATAATTAGTCCCATAAATAAATTTCTCTGTGTTGAGAATCTGGGATTGTTTAGATTAAAGTCTTAGTAGTCACGATTACCACAAAGAAGAAAAAGCAAAACTTTACCCTGCTAGCAGTAAATACCAATTGTGTGCCCATAACTGTGTCCCCCAAATTGGATTTTATTACCTCTCGGAGGCAGGAGTTTCACAGCACTGACAGCAGGACTAGCACAGCCATTCACCTTGCTCTGCTAGGCTTGAGCAGCCCTGCAGGGTTTTGCACTGTTCCCAGATGTTCTCACATCTTGGGAGGTGCTAGGGGATCATTTGGTAGCATCCTGCAGAAGGGCTGGAACACAGCTTGCCTGCTGTTGTCTGTCCCCAGTCAGCAACATCCCCATACCCGGCACCCATGGCTACCCACCATGAGAAGTGGTGTTTTAGGGACAAAATACACAGCGGATAACATCAGCACATTGTTGCTTTCCCTTTTCTGGGATAAGTAATAATGTATAATAAGATCAGAAAAGGCGATAAGCAGCTTGATCTCGTCTAGCTCCACTCAGAGGAGAGCTGGGCATCCAGATCTCCCTTCCCAAAATTATTCGGTGATTCTACAATTATAAATTCTCATTAAAATTTAATAGACAACATGAATTTTAAATAAAATCAGTAATTGCTTGTTTTCCAAGTTGTCTATTTTTGTCCATACGTATCTATTTTAACAATATTTTTGTGAATTTTGGAACTTTACAGCATAACTAAAGAGGGGATTTTTTAATTATTTATGGTATCTTTAAAACCTTGCTACAGAAAGAAGTGAGAATGAGACTAAGTGATGTGCTGTGGATGTATTGGCTGTGTAGTTACCCATATGCAGCTGAAGACCATAAATGTTTTAATTTAAGTCACTCAAGTTCCTTTCAATCCAATATCTCCAGCCTGTGTAGCAGGAATTCCTGACCTGTTTGGCTTTGCCAGATTGAAGGCTCCATATATCAGGCTGGATTCTTACAGCCAGAAATGTTGATTCACCTACTGGCTTGAGGTGAAAGTTTCTGCAGTTTCCAGTGCTCACAGGTCCCCATGGTGAGAGCTGCAGGGACAGAACAAACGTCCTCTCAGAGGAGGATTGCAGGATTCATATCTGCCATAAAATATCAAGAAATAACTCAGCACAAGCTTTCCTGTGTAGTAGATCAGAACAAGAGTATCAAAGAGCTTAGTGATATCTGTGTAAGAGAAAATTAAAAACAAAGACACAAAGGTAATTCATGGTCGTGTGACAAGGGGCTGCCACTGCCTCCAGGACCTGAGAATTTCTTGAGTTTAGTGGCATCATTTCATCTTTCTTTGAAGTGGTTTTCCCGTGCAGTTATCATCAAAGCCATAAATCTCCTTTACCTCTATTTCTTAAAGGGTCACAGAAATAGATGCCTAACAGTCATCAATAACACCAATTCATTCCTGAAATCCCTTATGACATCAAAGGGGAATAATTCCATTTGCAGCAGCTGAGATCACTTTGTGCTTTCCTGAGTGAGGTGCTTGGTAGGAGAGGGGCCACAGTGTGTACTGCACCCCCAGCAAGGTCTGGGCTGGCAAGACCTGAGTGCACTGGGTTGCCTTTGCTCTCCAACAAGGTAGGACTAGCGGGTGATGGAAAGCCCATATTTCATGGAGATGCTGCCTGTCTAGAGCCAACTGAGTTGAGAGAGTGTCTCACAACACATCTCAAACCTTGCTGCACAAGACTGGACCTCTTCCCATCATCTGAACAGCCAAACCACAGGTCATGTTCCTCAGTGCTTCCCCTCCTCAGACTTGCTGAAGGCACCACCCCACTGGGTGTCTAACAGGTATGTAGATTTTTATTTGCAAGTGGTGCAAGGACATCAGAACAGAGGCTGCTGGGTGCTGGATTTGTCTGTAATTTCATCCTTTCTTCAGAACAGAAGTGGAACTGAGATAAATATATATAAAACACAGGGAAAAAAAAACCAGGTACATACAGACTTTTATGTGTGCAAAAGCACTAAGTTTCTGGGATTCAAACATCTTGTGTAAATTGGCTGCTTCCTTGTGGGGAACCTTTACATGAAGCAGAACTTCATATGATCAGGAAGCTGGAGTCCCAGGTGCTGCTCTTCTTCCTCTGTATTCAGCAAAACATGGCCACTTTATTTACTCTTCTCAAGATTCCCATCTCTTCTTGAAAGCTTTCTGTTCTTTTACAGCTATAGTTTTTTCCTCTGCAGTTTAACCCTAATTCCATGTAACATGGCTCATTTATATCACCATGCATTACTATAGTATAATGCAAAAGGATGAACATTTAGTGCGCAGATCCTAACAAAAAGGGTTTCCATTTACTGCACACAAAATTATTTCAAGTATAGTCAGAAATGACATTTGCTCCCCTAATTGTACCTTAATGGTTTTAATGTTTTAGTTTCTACTACTTGAAGGTGTATCTGTAATTAATTTTGGCAGCACAAAGCTATGGCAGTGCACTTCTCACATGCAAACATACTTGCAAAAAGTGTTAGTTCTTCTTGTACAAGCCTCCATATCAGTTATGGATCACTGGGTAGCACAACCTTTGGAAGGAAAATTCTCACAATGCAGCTTATCTGAAGCAGATCTGAAGCAGCAGAGCCCACTCAACTCTGTGGTTTAAGCATGTAAGCTTAAAGCTATTTTTTTTTTATTATAAAATTATATAAGAAGACCTTAGAGCAGCGTTCCAATACCTAAAGAGTACTTGTATGCTACTTGTAAGTGAAGTAGTAACAAGTTTATTGATATAAAACAGCAATTTAACAAAGTTAGTAAATGTAACAGTGGTTTAACAAGATTTGATGGTGAGGTGCGCTTGAGTGTTTACTTAATAGCAGGTAGGGACAAACAAAACTGTCAGAAAGATCCTCCTGTTGATTCATGTTCAGAAAGAACCCCCTTGTGTTCTAAACTCTTCAGAGAGCAGTCAAGGTGCATCTGGATCCAGACTTCATACCAGACTTGAGCAACAACTTATGTCTAAAGGGTTTCATGTGAAAAATCAATCCTTGACATCACTTAGCTAAGATTTCTAAGTACGCATGTTGTCAATCATTTACTGAAGATCTGTGCAGCCAAGAATCATTCAGTCTTGAGGACTAACCTTGAGAGGCATCCCTTCTCTAGGGGAGACCCTCTCTTTGTTCAGATTAGCTCCTGTGTTGCTGTTATCGGTCTCCCTGAATTGACCATCCTGCCCTAAACACACCCATTCCCACCCCCACTGATGAGTATCCCTTGGGCAGGGTTGGGAAATAAAGGTCAGGTAGGGGAGATGAGCACATGCCACACCCCCTTGTTCTTTTCCTACACACGATTTCAAGCCTATTTTTCCCTTTCTTGAGCTCACCTCTTTTCCAGCTCTCTACCTTCTTTTCCTCACTCAAACTCCTCCCAAATAAAACACCTTCCACCTTTTCCCCCATCGGTCCCAGTTTTGTTATATCCATACTCAGACTCAGGGAGGACCTGAGTAGTTTCTGTCTCATATGATGTTACTGACCTGGGGAAGGTGACTGTGACCCCCTAAAACCCATGCACACATCGCTGCCAGGAGTAGGACTTGGTTCTCCTTTGCAGTGGGGATGCACACAAGAGCCATGGGGTTTTGGAGTCACAGTCTATGGGGCTGTGTGCTCACTGTGTACTGCACACACTCCTGTGTGCTTTCACAGACAGAAAGTGCTATTGAGACACACACAAACAATAGTCAGAAGGAAATAAAAAATCATTAGACAGTTTAATATACTGACTGCTTTCCTGCCTGACACTGTCAGAGCTATTCTGCTGTGTGGACATCATAAAAAAACATATCAGCACAGAAAATTGGTGAAAAAAATGCAAAATATTTCTTATCACAGGTGGCTGCTTTAGATTATTTATCACAACAAGATTTCAGAGGGTCTCTTGGGGACCTACCATCCTCAGATACTCACAAACCAGTATTAATTCCAAACATTATTAAGACACATTTAAAGCCCTTATTAAATGCAATCAAGTCTGATTTAGAAAGACTGGGAAGGTAAACATAATTAAAATGAATGCACTGCCTGGAATATAAATTCTTTTTCATCCGGCATTCGAGAGTCATATTGTGAGAAAATTAATAACCTTAAGCAGTTGGGTTTTTTCTGTAGCCCACTGAGAAAATAAAAGGTTTGGTTACCCTTGTTAAAAACTTTACAGATTCTTTTGAAGAGGGATCATGCATTCTAAATATGATGATTTTACTAATGTGGTGTTTCCTCCCTGAGATGCTAGAGTACATAGTGCACTTGAGAGTAAAGTTTTAGGATGACTTAATGGAATAAAAGTTGCCAGAAAAGGAGAAGAGAGAGATGTGAAAAACTGCAGCTTACTCCTGGCAGCTCTTTGACCATCAGCCCATTAAATGGTGAAGCCTGAATAATGAGTTAAGCCATCAAGTTTCTCTTCAGTGATTTGTATTATTGTTTTAGTTTTCTTGTTTATGAAATAGGCAAGAGTTGGCAGATGGCAGTGAAGGCAAACAAATCTACTTCCAGTGGAAAACAAGTTAATTTTTTAGCTTTTTTATTTTTTGTAAAATTATTTTCTTGAGAGCTGTTAGATATAAGGCAGTAATCCCTGCCTTAATCCATCATAATGCCATTTGTTGAAAGTCCTGTTTTCATTGCTAATTGCATTTCTGGAGCTAAACCTTGACACTTTTTGTAAGTCTGATTTTCCAGGCAGCACAACAAGCGCAGGGTTAATCTTCCAAAGCCAGTTTAGTGTCCCCTGCTGCAGCCACCTGCCTTGGCAGAGCAGGGATTTACTCCTGGGCCGACCCCACTCCTGACGTGCAGGTTGTTTTTACAGAAAAGGTAGTTCCTTCCTAACTAGGGAAAGGAAGGGAAGGGAAGAAAAGGGAAAGGAAAGGAAAGGGAGGGAAGCAGTACAAGACAACAGCCAAAGTTTGCCTCCTAAAATGTGCTTTACATTGTGTTCCTTCTTGAGAAAAAGCTTCTAATATTCTATCAAAGGAAAGCATCAGCAAAAGTGAATAAAAGAGTGCAGATAAACGCATGATTTCTGTATATTTAACCAAGAACTTAGGACTTTATATTTGAAAATATTAATTTATCCACCTCTCCAGGAATCAAAAAGTAGAGCATCTTCATGTGTCACTGTCCTGCTACTTGTGAAATGCTCATTATAAGTCTCAAAATCTACTCCTTACCATACTTCTCCCTGTATCACATTGGTGTCTGTTCCCATCCTGCAAGGCAGCTGATGAGAGAATCTCTCTCAGAGTTTTCTCTGTTCCTAGCACATGTGCCCAGGATCACCGCACCCAAGGGTCATTCTTTACATAATGGTGAGATACCAGTTGCATGTATTTTTTTTAGATGAGACATGTAGAAGCACTAAATATGTGCATGATATGTGCATGACATGTGCACGATTTACCTCACAGGTTTCTCAGAGATGTGTCTGTATTCTTCCACATTTTTATTTTCTCCTCTCTGTTTTCATTTCTCCTGTCTTCACTACCCATGTTAATACTTACATTAGGGACTCAAGAAGACAGAATAAGGTAAGAAACAGAATTTCCCATCAAGCCTGTAAATAAAGGTTTGATTTGAAGTATTCATATTATAAGGAATACATCAAGTTCTTTTGACAATCCCTTTCAGATTTTATTATGAGATGTTATGGTCACTTTTTGACCATCTGCCTCACTCAGTCACCAATGCTTTGTGAAGTTCCGGGTGGGCATCCACTGCCATTACCTCCTTAGCTGAGTCTGACGAGGGACACTTTTATGACATTGGCATGTAACGTGTCTGGGAAGATATGTTTTGTATTAAGAAACAGCCCACCTCTGTGGTTATATCCAGTATAATCCATTACAGTAATGGTCCTACAGAGAAAGACTATAATGACAGACAGAGAGATGACTGACAAGCAATAAATTACTGGGGTTTATTCACTCTGGAATTATTCAAGGTGAGCAGAATGGGTTTCATTGCTGGTTTACAAAGCCATCTCACAGTTCTAGAATTTGGTTACATTCTAGAAGACTGGGAAAACAGTAACATAAATCAGTATTTTCGAAACAGAAGATCAATCCCCTTTCTCATTCTATAGAAAAATGGAATTTTTATTACTCCCTGTTTTAGAGTAATGCCAGTGGATAGCCACAGCATGCAT
Organism: Nestor notabilis; assembly: GCF_000696875.1. Lineage (NCBI taxonomy): Eukaryota > Metazoa > Chordata > Aves > Psittaciformes > Psittacidae > Nestor > Nestor notabilis. The sequence goes on along the minus strand of NW_009916844.1, from coordinate 10,295 downwards.
CAGTCCCCAAACAAGAGACAGCTAGTTTAAAGTCTGTACAGGCTGAAGCATAATCTGCAGTCTGTATGCTTTTGGGTTTTTTAAAGGAAAATTACTAGGACCAAAAGGAATTTATCACATGGAATTTGCAGGTGCTTCTGGTTCAATGCATTATTCACAAGGGTGGTAGGAGCTACTACAGCGTAGGTGTCATAGGACTTCACAGTGTGTTATCTCAGGCACAAAATCATATTGGTTCAATAATTCCAATTCTGACCAGGGCTGCTTCATTTGGAGGCAGTTCGAGAAAGGGCAGTGAAGATTGCACTTCCTCTCTTCAGGAGGTGTGGTGAAGAGAAAGGTAGTTTCATCAAAGTGTTAATGACAATTCAACATCTAGAGGGCACGTCAGAGTGCAAATTAACACTTTGATAATGGTGTTCCGGAAAACTTACAAAGATTTAGGTAAGTGATCCAGATTAGCAGGACTGATGTAGCTCCAAGGTCACTATAAAAAGGACTGGAGTACCATTTTTCTAATTTAAAAGAAGAGATTCCAAACACAGCACTGTGAAATACAAGGAATGGGATGAACTAAGGTGTTGAGTTGCTGCATGTGCAACCCAAATTCACATTCAGCTGGTAGGTGAAATTGCAGACATGGTCAGCATGTTATCACAATACCAGCCAAGTTACAGCAATGGTTTTACTTCTTACACTCTGCAGGCCACAGACATTGCCTGTGCAGTGCTATGATTATAGACATCTCAATGGATTTTTCTTCATTGTATTGTAAACCTTTCTTCTCTGTATTGCAAATAAGTTGTGACATCTGAAAAGGGTTCCAGTCTCAATCTGTTTAAAATACTTTTGTAAGTTTTTAAAATTAACATCTTGAGTAAATGTAACTCAGGACTTGGAAGATTGCATTATGAATAATTAACATTGAAACATTGTCTATCTCAGTTTTAATTTGTAGTATAAGACTAGTATGTTTCACATTGAAATAGTACTTTAAACTGGAGAAATTAATTATACTGGCTTGTTGTCATGTATTTCTAACTTCTTGGGAGCAAATGTAATAGCAATTAACCCCAAGCCAGGAAGCACACTCTGCTCATGAACATGCACTCAATCCATGGAACCAGACTGCATGTCCCCTGAAGGGAATTCCCAGGAATTGCTGCGGTGGAAGCCTCCTCCTCCAGACTAGGTGCTGTGCAAAGGGCAGCTATGCAGTCTGGGCAATCCTGCAGAAACCTTACCACCACTCCTGAAATGAGACCTGCTTACAAATCAGCCCTCCTGTAAGTCTGAGCAAACTGGCTCATTTAGGAGCCCAATTAATTTGTATTTTGATAACAGAGCTGTTTACTACAGTTGTGGGAGGGTTTTTATGTTATTTTTGCTAGTTGCTTTCTCCACAGCAGCTCAGTAACTTTTGACTTTCCAAGGCTCCCAGTGTTCGTGTCTCTGGTTGACTGTTGTCAGGACTCTTAGGGAAGCTGCCTGTACGCATTTTGTGGTGAGAGCTGATCACAGCCTGTCTGCCAGGGAGTGTCCTCCCCAACAGATGGACAGACACTTGCAGAGGACCAGCAGCAGCTGCCAGTGGACACATTTCCCAATCCATGCACTGCTCATCTCTGCTGATTCTTTCTTACAGCTTTGATTCATGTGTTTGACCAAAATGCAGGTTTGGAGCAATGTTATTTCCTGTCACATGTTTTTCTGTAATGCTAAGCTTATAAAAAGACCTCATATGCCCTTGGTCATAATTGAAAGATTTTATTTATATTTTCGCAAATTTGTAGTTAACTACTGTAACCATAGGAAAAATCAAGGAATACAAACACAGCACAGGAACTCTAACTTTAAAACATGCTCAAGCTCTCAACCAGTACAAACAAGTTTGTTTTCTTCAGCATTACACTAATTTACACTGTTTAAATACAGTACAAAGGCTCCATCGTGTACTTCATTATCTCCTGGACATTGCCAAGCCTCCTTGCTTTGTACATATAATGTATGTATAGACTCATATCACAGAATCATAGAAAGCCACATTGAAAGGGACCTCAAAGATCATCTGGTCCAACCTTTTTAGGCAAAGCATGACTAGACCAGATAAATAAAAAACGCAACCAACTAAAGAAACAAAGAAACAAAACCAAACACACACACTCTCCTCCCCCCCCCCCAAAAAAAAAAAAAAAAAAACAGCTGACAAACCGTCTTATTTCATGTTTTACATGTACTTGTCCATCTCCTTCTCTTTATTACTTTTGTTGTTTCCATTGCTTTTCACCCAGCATGAATTCCCAGCCTGCTGCAGTCCTGCAGGTCAGCAGGAGCAAAGCCCTACCCTACCAGCTACCACATCCTGCCTGGGACCAGCCGCTGCATGGGGCTCCTGGCCAGGGCAGAAGGAAGGAAAGGCAGAGGGGCAAGGTGATGCTTGTGCTCCTGGGATGGAGTGTAAGAGGCCAGGAGAGTTATCTTACCTGAAACTTCTTGGGTTGCTTCTTCATCCTCTCCCTGTGCTCTGTTTTCAGTCGTATCACCAGTTTTGGAGAAAGTGTCTGTTAGAACCAGAAAAAACCCACCATCTGAGACCATTCTTCTCTTTGCCGTCACTCCCAATCTAAGATACAGTTCTCCAGGAGTGAAGGCAAGGCTGAACTTTTGTTGTTGAAGCAACCCCCAATGACCAAACATTCTGTTTACAGAGAGAATAATAAACATTTTTTACTGTAAGGACTGTGAAAAGTAATTTCTGAGCATTCTTGGAACAAAAAACATTCCTTTACATTGTCTTCCCAACATCCACATGTGTCCTTTGAAAAATAAAATGGAAATAAAATGAAAAAATTAATGAAATAATGTACATTATGCCAAATTTTGATTTCTGAGAAATGAAACACAGAAGCATGATGGCAAGAAGAGATCAGATGCTGATTGAACATCCTTTTTCAAGATTTTGGAAAGAAGTGCTTCAAGTCTTTTGTTTTCAAATTGCTCTTTGTTTTATTTAAAAATATTGTAGAACACAGGAGGCAGTAAAAAAGTGTTAACTCATTTTTTTGAGCAAGAAGCTATTTTTTTATGGCAAATCATATCTTTGTGATGTGGGATTTGTGAGAAATTTTTTCTCCAAGTTTTATTATCTGTTGAAATTAAAGTGAATTTGAACTGTATGGATTATTTGGGTAATAAAATGTTTAGTATCTCTATCCTAACATCCCCTGTAGCTATCCTTTACTATGCTTATTTTTCTATCAGGTTTTTACCTTTTTTTGTGTTGTTGATTTGAACCAATGCACTCATGTTACAAAAGTAATGTGAGACGGATTTTCTAGAAATTCTCTTGTCCAAGAAAGGAAAAACTTCTCTCTTTCTATTGATATATGGGAAAAAACCCTTCCCTTTTTGCACAATACATACTGAGAAAAAAGCTCTATCATTTCTTTCAATTTTTGAAGCCCATTCCTGAGCAAAGGTGACTTCAGCTCTTTATTGCTTCTTTCATTTCAAGGAACACTTTTTGCAGACTCACTCCTGGGTTCTTCTTTTACCCCCATTGATTTTCCATTATTTGGCTTGAACTGTTTCTTGTTATCTGAGGTCAATGGTGAGTTTTGCTTAAAAATTTATATTGCTCTATAGCTTTTGTTTCTTTCTGGTTTATGTCCAGTTCCATCTGTGTCATTGGAAGTGATTCTTTCTTGCTCTTTTTCTCCGTTACTTTTATTTTAGAGAGTTTTTTTGTTGTTACTTTCTTTGTCATTCTGTATTTCCATCTCTGACATTATTTTTCTATCTTTCCTTTCTTTTTGTTATTTTTCCTTCCATTTTCCTCTCTGTTCTGCCTTTCTCCCTTCCACCTTTTCAAACTTTCATCCCCTGAAACACACCCTCTGCCCTGTCTCCAGTGAGGAGTGCCCTCTCCCCCTTGTGCCCCCACTCCATCAGGACCCCGGTCCCAATGCAGGCACTACAGTGAGCCAGGTCTGCAAGGCAGCATTAGTCTGTGCTGCAAACAAAGTGGGGCTGAAACCTGACCTCATTTTCCTTACAAAATCACAAAATTGCTTTGGGGTTATTCTGTTATAACTAAGGCTGTATTTGGATTTAAACTTTCTGGTCACCCATTTGGTGTCCGCCTCACATATTTAGGCTTGCAATCACTTGGGAAGCTTAATAGCCTGTATGAATCACCTTGTTTTCATGAGGTCCTAGAATAGCAATTGTAGCAATTAAACTTGGATTGAACCTGACTCCTTCTTTTGCCTATGGCAAGCTGAACCACAGATGCTAAACAAATTTGCATTAATGAGTTATTTTCTTGTGAGGAAGAAAATGCAACCTTTATTTTGGTTGTTGCCTATGCACATGTATGTTTTGAGAGAGCACCAGTTTATGCTGCTTAATTATGCCAAAATAACGCAGTGAGGAGGGGCTCATGTAAATTAACTTTCTTTATGGGCTGTTACTGATTAGCAGTGGAAGGGCTTCTGCTGCAGGTAGGCTGACATGCCAGAAGATGCCTCTGGCTGCAGCTCAGCAGGACAGTGAGGCACTGCAGCAGCTGTAGCCAGTGCCAGGCATGTAAGACTATGACAAGGGGAAATGGCTTTAAACTGACAGAGATCAGGTTTTGATCAGATATTAGGAAGAAGTTTTTGACTATGAGGGTGGTGAGACATTGGCACAGGTTGCCCAGGGAAGCTGTGGCTGCCCCATCCCTGGCAGTGTTCAAGGCCAGGCTGGATGAGGCTTGGAGCAACCTGATCTAGTGGAAGATTTTCCTGCCTGTGGCAAGGGGTTGGAACTAGATGGTCTTTAAGGTCCCTTCCAATCCAATCCAAACCACTCTGTGATTCTGTGATTCTATGGTTGGGCATGTTCACAGAGTGGAACATAATCTGGCATTGATCCTGAACGCAAAGATCCCACTAGCAGGATAATTAGCTGCTGTGCATATTCTAAATGAAAAAAAGACATACTGTTACAATCATGCTCATGTCATGATGAGAAAGCATTTTTGAAATACAACGACATTTTAATGCATTAAGGATTTAACATACGCTGCAAATTCTCAAGTAACAGGGTCTCACCTATTCCTACAATGTGGGTAGCTTACACAGAACTAGTGCTGCAAAACAGACATAGCGGAGACTGATGAAAGATTTTCCATATGCTTTTGGATAAGCTTGCATTTCCTTTGTATTTCTGTTCACATTTTCTTCCCAGATAAACAGTACTTGTAGCCAGTTGTTCCCAGTCCCAAATTGTCTGTATCTAGTGAATATCGATGCCCTGTCTTTATATACTGTTTTTATATACTTTATATATG